>NC_133499.1:3515160-3541652 GCF_025370935.1 Choristoneura fumiferana | reverse complement strand
GCTCTGGAAATTATATGAGGAATCTTCAAGAACTTCTCAATTGAAATACGAGCCACACCGCTGGTTACAAAACGGTGACGGTACGGAATCGCAGTGACGCATCGCATGCGCACCGTTTTTATTGCATGCTCTCCACGCCGCTGCTCAAAGTACGCAGACGGTGCGGAATCGCAGTGACTTGCCGTAAACGTCAGGAGTTTATCGCATGCTCTCCACCAAAGGTCGTGACGTTTACGGCAAGTCATTGCGATTCCGCACCGTCTGCGTATTTCTAGCAGCGGTGTGGAGAGCATGCAAAGCGGCGCGCATACGATGCGTCACTGCGATTCCGTACTGCCACCGTTTTATAAGCAGCGGTGTGGCTGCTCCTTAAGTGCAGTGTTTGCAGGTGGTAGGACCTTGTGCAAGGTCAGCCCGGATTGCTACCACCATCTTGCTCGCTAATCCTGCCGTGAAGCAGCAGTGCTTGCATTGTTGTGTTTCGGCGTGGAGAGTAAGACAGCCGGTGAAATTACTGGCACGTGATGACGTGAGGTATCCCATCTTAGGCCTCTAGGTTGGCAACGCGTTTGCAATACCCCTGATGTTGCAGATGTTTATGGGCGGTGGTGACCTCTTACCATCAGGAGACCCACTTGCTCGTTTGCCTTCCAGTCGTATAAAAAAAAAAAAAAGTATGCCAACTTTTGGTAGAAATAGAAAACAAAACCATGTAAAATGGCCCCACACTGCGTATATTTTGTTTAGGAGAGGAGCTCTGCTAACACTGGACATTGGATATTCATAGATCAGAATGTACCTAGTGCACAATGGTTTTCCATCGAATAAAGTCGGATCTCAATCGGAATACGATGGCACCCGAAGTGTCAATCAATTATTGTATTAAATGAGTAACATTTCCATATTCTATAATATGGAACTTTCTCAATTAGTGTCAAATGTCAAAATGAAAAATGTACGGCTAATGGGTGCAGAAACTAATAGGGAATATTACTGCAATTTTCTGCCGTCAGAGTGCAGCACTAGCAGTTTTTTGAGTATCTTAAATGTCCGTAGGATGTCATAATTTTTTTTTATAATTATCTCTCTCTCTCTCTAAAATATCATATTGTTAGTTCATATTATCATATAGTTTACTAATAATAAATATGTCATGATTTTTAGAGGTGGCGACAAAATGTAAAGAGAACTGACGTTGTCATGACGGTTTGCGCTAGTGTCGCCCCCTGCGCAGAGCTTTGCGTAATATTTCCTAGAGACCACTATAAATACGACCTTTTTTAGCCTTACTGCGCAACTAGCGTAGGTACCTTGTTTGCAGGACTCTCCATGATATCAGCCAATGAGGTGCCGAAGGCGGAGTCGACGGCGAGGCTGTCTGCCGACTTCCAAGGCGCTCTGGCGTGCATCGGAGTACCGGGGACGGCGGACTCTTGGCTGCTACGACGTGTTGTACTCTGTAATACAATAACCATTTATCTACCCTGTTATGCTCCTGAAATCATGTCTAACAGAAGTAATCTCCATTAGTACCACCACATTACAATAATAAGATTAAGACAGGCGCGTCAAAGTTCGCATACTTTTTTCAAGTCATATTGTAATGTTTGTGCAAATTATAGTTTGTCATTTTTCTTTCCCACTGAAACCGTAAATTTTTTAAATGGTCATCCTAAAGAAAACTGTAGGTTAGGTTAGTTATGGCCAGTACAGACGGACTGCAATCCAGCTGCAACGTAACAGCCAACTGCCCATACATTTAAATCGCAGTCAGCGTGCAGTTGTGCCGACTGCAATCGAACTGCAACGAAAAATGTATGGGCAGTCGGCAGTCGCGTCGCTCAGCTGTTTCCACCAGAAATGTGCTGTGCGAGGATAGGTAAATGAAGCGCTTCTATTGGTTCCTCGTAGAGATGCGCCGAGTACAACTTTTATCGAGTAACCGAGTACCGAGTATACTCGGTTCAAAGTTTCTCAAACCGAGTACTCGGCCGAGTTACTCGGTTCAGTTTTGGGGCGCGAAAACAGGTTTAGGACAGGTTCGCGCGGTCTCCCAGCCACCGCGAGCGAACATCGCGGGAATCCCCATCTTCTCCCCAGCAAATGAATATAGTTGTTGTTTTAAAGAAAATCGCATTCGGTCCGCGCATTAATTGCTTAAATATTTACAGTTGTTATTCTAATTTTTGTGTTTTTCATTAATAAATACTCTTATTAACATTATAAAAACAGCCTGTTTGAATTATATATTTTGAATCCTCTTAAATAATAATTTTATTCAGACCGAGTATACTCGTCAATGGAACCGAGTTATTCGGCCGAGTAAGAGTATCAAAAAAACTGCCGAATACACCGAGTACCGAGTAGTAAACGAGTACTCGGCCCATCTCTAGTTCCTCGCAACACATCCTCGCACATCTCTGGTTGAAAAGCAACCTCACCGGCTAAAGAACCCGGCTGCAAGTCTCCAACCCCCTTGAGCTTACTGCTAAGTTAGCTAGCATCTTAAAGGCGAGTATAAACGAACTCTTCCAAAAACCTGGTCCTCTACAGCACTGTCGGAGCTCAGCTCGGTCCTCGTGGTGGAAGTGGAGCTGGCCAGGTCGTTCCACGCGTCGTGACTGGTGATGTTGGCTGTCGGAGGCTCGGAACTGGTGCCATCTGGAGACAGGGACTTGGATAAGTTCACAGTAGCAATAGAATCCGGAATACGGAAATTCGACGAAGCAATAAAGTCATCGACATAGCTCGAAGATGCAAATTGAAGTGAGGTGGGCCATATCGCTCGATGAACAGGTTAGATAAACGTTTGGGGAGGGAAGTTCTCGAGTGGCGACCACGAACTGAAAGGCGAAGCGTTGGCAAGCCTTCCACTAGGATGCAAATGACGAGTTGTTTGTTGTGGCGTACTAAGGAGGAGGCCTTTGTTCAGCAGTCGACGTCTTCCGAGGCTGATGATGATGATGATGAAGTTCACAGTGGGTAGGGTTTAGAAGAACAAGTTATAATGCCCATGACCGCGATTGAAGCGACTCAGCACAGATTCAATTTAAGCATACCTCAAAAAATTCAACGTTTGGGGTTTAGTAACTTTTCTAAGTTGGTTGGATTATTACTTTTTTCTAAGTTGGTTAGGTAATTCTACTTTTCTTTGTTAGTTAGTTTATTCTACTTTTCTATGTTGGTTATGTTATTGGTTAGTTTATTCATTTTTTTCTAAACTGGTTAGGTAATTCTACTTTTCAAAGTTAGTTAGGTTATTTTACTTTTCTAAGTTGGTTAGTTTATTGAATTTTCTAAGACGGTTGGTTTATTAGACTTTTCTAAGTTGGTTAGGTCATTTTAGTTAATGCCTACCTGCCCTGAGCCCTTCCCTCCTCGCTCTGCCTCCATCATCGCTATTCCTCCGAGAAGAAGACTCGCTCTGGCTCAGCTTCTCGCTCACGAACGTTATTCTGTCCTTGTCCTGCCCGAACCTGTCCGAAGTCCGCTGAGGCACGCGCTCCAGTCGGCTGGCGAGTTTCTTGACCGTGAACTCTTGCTCGATGTCGTGGCCATTTTCCATGGTTTTCTGGGGACAATTGGAATTAATTTTGAAGCGATCGATGTAAGAATTTATCCAATACTAGCTCTGTGACTAGTTGTCTGTGACTCCGTCTGCGTAGAATTCTTTTGTCGCTATTCCGCGGGAATTGCGCAATTTTCCGTCATAAAAACTATCCTTTGTCTTTTCCCGGGGCACACCAGTTCAGCGGTTTAGACGTGATAAGGTAAACAAACAGACTTACAAACTTTCGCATTTGTAATATTATTGGGATATAAAAATTGGACCAATTTCAAAAAACCTCTAAAATAACTCTCTTTTTGAGCCCTGACAAAAAGAGGGTTGTTATAAGTTTGAAGTCAATGTCTGTCTTTCCGTCCGTGGCCGTTGGCTCTCAAAGAGATGGACCGATTTTGACGCGGGTTTTTTCAAAAAAGTGATTTATTTGTAAACATAGTATAACTGATTACAGTGGTGGAAAAGTTTGTGTTGTTTGTGTGGTTTTACATGAAAGCGAGTTTCCATGCAGTGGTTCTTAGCTATGTTTCATTAAAATCGTTTCAGTCGATTTTGTGGTATACAACTTTGAAATGACAATGTCGGAAGTTTCAACTTTTACAAGTTGCTTATTGTTTTTTCTTTTCTTTTCTTTCTTTTCTTACAAGTTGCTTATTGTAGGTTAGGTTAGGTTTCTGTCTCAGACCATTAAATATGTACTTTTCACATATTTAAACGTTTAAGTTATTTTTTTGCCTTTTTTAGGGCTCCGTAGTCAACTAGGAACCCTTATAGTTTCGCCATGTCTGTCCGTCTGTCAGTCTGTCTGTCTGTCTGTCCACGGCTAAGCTTAGAGACCGTTCATGAATATACATATCAGTTACACCGACAAAGTGATAGAACAAGAAAAACTATTTTTTTTATTACCTCCCATACCTACACGTAATTCATGTGGTGATTTTTTTCTCGACTAACCCTATAGTGTGGAGTATCGTTGGATAGACCTTTTAAAACAATTGGGGAGTTGTTAAGACGATGTTTCGAGCGTCCCCCCCCCCTTCTAAAATCTAAACCGGTGGGTGGAAAAATTTGAAAAAATTCAGGATGGTAGTAAGTATATCAAACTTTCAAGGAAAACTATAACGGCTAAGTTTTCTTGAGAATTATTAGTAGTTTAAGAGTAAATAGCAGCCTAAGGTAAAAATATACCTAAACTATGGAAGATTCCGAATAAAATACGAAATCTTTAGAAAAATATTACTTATTTTTTTCGTAATGGCTACGGAACCCTATTTCGGCCGTGTCCGACACGCTCTTGGCCGATTTTTTAGTTTTCCTTGTGGTTTTTTTGGAGTCCGATTTTTTTTAAAGTGAATGATGCTTAACTATATACGTGTCGTCATAAAAGCGGCTATTACTTAGCCGCTGCCGACAAATCACTAATTGTCCGATAATAACAGGAAGCGTCCAATCCATTCGCCCATTAGACCGCGTGGGTGGACAGTGACAATATTGATCTGCGTTACCTGGACAGAACGAGGCCGGTGTCGTCGCACCATTATTTTTCGACGGCAAAACAAAAGTGAGTAGGGTAAATCATCAATTACTGGCCTTTCAATAACTGGCCACCTTACAATAAAAATGTATTCTAGTCGCCTTAGACAGAGTTTAACTTGCAATGTATGTATTTTTTATTCGACTTGATGGCAAACCAGCAATTGAGTCTCCTGATGGTAAGAGAACACCGCTGCCCATAGACACCTGCAACACCAGGGGAATTGCATATGCGTTGCCAACCTAGAGGCCTAAGATGGGATACCTCAAGTGCCAGTAATTTCACCGGCTGTCTTACTCTCCACGCCGAAACACAACAAAGTAAATAACAGTAAAAGAGAGAGAGTAGAGTTTAAGAGTAAATAGCAGCCTAAAGTATAAAATATACCTGAACTTGGAAGATTCCGTACAAAATACAAAATCCTTAGAAAAATATTACTTGATTTTTTTGTAATGGCACAGAATAACTATATTGTAATGGTTACGGAACCCTATCTTGGGCGTGTCCGACACGCTCTTGGCCGGTTTTTTTATTCTTTTTAGATTATAATCACATCTATAGGAACATGCATAAATAATTAAGTGTGCCCACGTTAGGGGTCATAAATTTCTGAAAATTGACAGATTCTTGAAACGTAGGCACGGAAATGTAGTTTGAAGGACAATGCAAGTACAGTCAACAAAAAATCATGTATTGAAATTGAAATTTTTGTCAAAAATCTTGGACATTATTATTGAATCGTAACTAGAATCCGTACAATGGTTTCTCAAGTGAATCCCACGAAGATATTAGTTAATGGGTCAATCAACTTTTTTACCGACACTAATCTGTCCGCGACATTTTTCAAACAATTGCAGATTTTTGTAAGTAAACATGTTTTTTCTGTAATACATGCCATCCTGCGTAAGTTCAACCTATTAACCGTGAAACATCTTGTTGGAAGTACGATTTTTTGTGTAACGCAGAGACAATTTTGGTAACGCAAGAGATGCCCAAAGTGTCGGTAAAATAGTTGATTGGCCCTAATAAGACTATTAGCGTAATAAGAAAAAAAATAACATGTATTGTCAAGTTACACAAAACTGTATAATTTTTGAGGCACGTTATTACTTGTTTTGAACAGTCGAACTGTTTTTCAGGGGACCGATCTTTGTATCATCTTACTCGAAAATGGCGAGAAATTGGTGATACTTCACTAATATCACAAATGTGAAAGTCTGTGTGTGTATGATGTGTGCACATATTCGACCATCACAAGACACCTATTTTATACTCTCTCTAACTAGATGTATGTATAGATATAATTTAATAATATTGTAAATCTGTTTCAAAAAATATATCTCGTTGAGTTTCTTGCCGGATTCTTCTAAACAGAGGTTTTTCCGAACCGGTGGTAGATAAGTGCTTGTTATAGCCTAAATTGAATAATAGTTATTTGTGCAACAAGAGAGCAAAGTTGTTTTTTGTTGCGAGTGTTGATTTTGAATCCCGAGTAAGCGAAGGATTCTATAATTGAATCACGAGCGTTAGCGAGTGATTCTAGTTAGAATCCTGAGATCAGCAAGGGATTGAAATACACGAGATGCGAGAAAATTGGTCTCGTGTGACACATACAATTTTTCACCTCAGCAGCGAGAACATAATTTAAATGTAACATAAGAATAAAACCACATATACCTACCTGTTTACAAAACAAACACATTTTTTAAAATAGAATCCGATTATTATCAAATATAATAATTACATTTAAAACCATAAAAAGAGTCCAGTAGCTACAATACAAATTGCATACTCATAACATGCAATCTTAACTTCTTGTATTAATGTCACACTTATTTTTTAATACTGCAAAAAGCCTCATCTCGGAGTAATTGAAAAGGTTGAACAATTAAACCTTTAAATATGATTTTTATTAAGATTTCTATTACATAAACATAAATAGATTTGTTAAAAAAACATTCAATTTAACAAATAATAATTATTATATTAGAGGCAGTATACGGAATTCTTTTATAAAAAAAAAACAAGAGAAGCGGCTTTCGTGCAACGAGGTTGCATACTTTATTAAAAGATCGGGAAAATTTACATTTTGGAAATATTTCGATATATTTTTAATACAAAATTTAATTTAAGTTTGTGATCGACAAATTTGATCCTATCTCTTGCTTTTTTCGAGTTGAAGTGAAATGACAGATCAAAGTAAAGTTCAAATATTTGGAATTCAGTGAGTAGACCCAACACTGTACCCAGCATTTAAAAAATAATTAATAGTTACTTTGTCTCACGGAGTGAGCAAAATGCGATTTTGCTCACTGATTTCTCATAGCAAAACCTGCCTGTTTGAGGTGCTGAGGTGAAAAGATATTTTGACTTTGACTCCAAATTCATCAATACGTCTTGTGGTTCTGAGTGAAATGTTATGTCACAAGGACATGCGGATGAACTATAAGGGTTCCGTTTTTGTCATTTCGACTACGGAGCCCTAAAAATGGTCTTGATAGACTGACTAACAGAGAGACAGACAAACAACAAAGAGAACCCGTAAGGGTCCTTTTATTTCTTTGGAAGGCACCTTAAAAGTGCCCCGAAGTATCCAAAATTACAAATACTTAATTACAAATAATTGTAGGTTTAATTTAGCTTATATTCAGTTTTAGTTTTTAGTTTTCTAATATTTTCTAATTTTTCTAATATTAAAAATGTTTTTCTAACTATTTACAACAGTATACCTACAGCTTAAAACTAAAATTTAAAATTAGACTTAAAAATTAAAATTATAAATCGCAAATTTGCCCCAGATCGCTGCCTAAGTATGGGTAGCGTGCCCAGAGGGCTGGTAGCATTGCCACGTTCGATGGCAATGCTGATCCTCTGTGCCAGGTATGACCAGCCTTCTGGTCATGCGTCGCCTCGACCCAACGCTTGGAGCATTCCATGACCATTGTAGACTCTGTGGGCGCTATCTCCCCAGGGCCCCAGAGTCTCAACTTTCTAAGTATTTTGTAAGGTAAGACAAACTGTTGATAGATTTTAGAACGCTTAAAGTTGAATTTAACCCAATTCTAGTGATAAAATTAACTGAAATTTAGTAGATATATGAACATAGGTAAGGTACGTAAGTTTAATGATAATATAATTACGAATAATAACGTTAGAAATGAACTATCACATGATCTAAATCGGTCGCTGCGTGTCGTCACGCGCTGTTTATTCATTAATTAGACCTTTATTATCTGCGTCAGAATTTATTATCGGTATATAACCTCTGATGATATAGGTGTTACAGACAGCCCCCTTTGCAGAGCATGCATGGCGGAAAAAATAAATATCATAGGACACTTGACACCAATTGACCTAGTCCCAAAATAAGCAAAGTCTGTGTTTTGGGTACTAGATAACGGATCATCATCATCAGCTCGGCCGTAGGACGTCCACTGTTGGATATAGGCCTCCCCCTTAGACTTCCAGTTGCTTCGGTTGGAAGCGGCCTGTATCCACGGGGAACCCGCGGTTTTAACCAGGTCATCCGTCCATCTCAATGGTGGACGTCCTCTACGCTCCGCTTGCAGCATCCATACTATACTATACTATAATAATATTATAAATGCGAAAGTGTGTGCGTTTGTGTGTTTGTATGTATGTTTGTCCGTCTTTCACGTCGAAACGGAGTGACGGATTGACGTGATTTTTGGCATAGAGATAGTTTATGGGCCAGAGAGTGACATAGGCTACTTCTTATCCCGCAAAAATCACAGTTCTCGAGAGAACAGCGCGCGATAACCGAATTACACGCGGGTGAAGCTGCGGGCAAAAGCTAGTACTTAAATACATATTAAACTCCCAAGACTTGAGAACATTCGTATTATTCATACATATATCTGCACAGACCGGGGATCGAAGCCGGAACCTTAAGCTTCGTAGCTGACTGCGAAGTCACCAGTACCTGAACCTGAGTACGGCTACCCGCATCCTAATGGATTTTTTTTATACGACTGGATGGCAAACGAGCAAGTGGGTCTCCTGATGGTAAGAGATCACCACCGCCCATAAACCATAAACACCAGGGGTATTGCAGACGCGTTGCCACCTAGAGGCCTAAGATGGAATACCTCACGTGCCAGTAATTTCACCGGCTGTCTTACTCTCCACGCCGAAACACAACAATGCAAGCACTGCTGCTTCACGGCAGGATTAGCGAGCAAGATGGTGGTAGCAATCCGGGCGGACCTTGCACAAGGTCCTACCACCTGCAAAAATGGAATGTTCTGGCGTGGCGAACTACAGGGCACTACACCTCGGGTCCCCGGGGTCACTCCAGGAATAGGGCGTAGCTGGGTACCAGCCGCCGGCGGCGCAAGAAGATTTTCCCCCTCTTACATATTTAGGGTAAGGTGCCCGGGGCTATTGTAGCTGGGGGGATATTGTACCTGAGCCGTACTTATGACGCCATGTTCTTCTCGGCCCATTTTACTAACGTTGTGTTCGCCAGAAGACACACATAAACATGGCGAACATGGCGTCGTAAGGACGCCATCAGACGGCTCAGATAATTTATATCCCCCCAGCTACAATAGCCCCGGGTCACCTAACTCATTCTAATCGATCCGAATCGTAGGTGCGACATTTTTAGGGTTCCGTAGCCAAAATGGCAAAAACGGAACCCTTATACTGTCGCCATGTCTGTCTGTCTGCCTGTCCGTCCGCGGCTTTGCTCAGGGACTATCATGCTAGGGGTACCTCCCATAGACGTAAAGTGGGGGTGATTTTTTGAATTTGAAAAAATTCAGAATGGTAGGTTTATCAAACTTTCAAGGAAAACTATAACGGCTATGTTTGCTTGAGAATTATTAGTAGTTTAAGAGTAAATAGCAGCCTAAGGTATAAAATATACCTACACTTGGATAATTCCGTATAAAATACGAAATCCTTAGAAAAATATTACTTAATTTTTTCGTAATAGCTACGGAACCCTATTTTGGGCGTGTCCGACACGCTCTTGGCCGGTTTTTTATTATTTTTTATTATGGAATTATCATCATCATCCCAGCATATACACGTCCCACTGCTGTGCGTAGGCCTCCTCTCAGAAGAACACTTGGGCCGTAGTTCCCACACGGGCCCACTGCGGATTGGGAACTTCACACATACCATTAAATTTTTATGGCATTTTGCCGCCCCCTAAATATGCCGCCCCAACTACGCTACGCCACGTCCAGGAAGTCGGTGGTAACGTGAAGGGTCTGCTTGGCTTCCTCCAGGAGCTAGGTTGGCACGAATAGTGTCTAGTAAAGGTAGCTCTTATAGCACAATCAGAAAAGTCTTTTTTTTTTTATTTGAAACAGCCAAGTACAAATTTGTCACATTAGCCCATAGGGCAAAACATTAACTAATCAGAAAAAAAAAATTACAGAAAAGTCTGAATATCGAAATTTTGTTTGTTTGTCAATGACCATCTAAAATGACCTCTCACTGCGTCCATTTCAGTAAGGAGAGGGGTTCTGCTAACACTGCATGATCATAGACCTACAAATTTGTGCGGAACCCTCGGTCCGCGAGTCCGACTCGCACTTAGCCAGTTTTTTATACATGTCAACGGTCCGTATAAATATAAAAAGCTATGATATAAACAGATTGCTTGGAACGCAGCGGGGCGTAGCGGCCATCGTGAATTATTAAATGGTTATCGATTCAACCTAAGTACGAGTATGTTCGTTCATATAGTGTCACGATAAAGCTACGAAGTTTTATGAATCTGTCTGTTATGATGGCACTTGTCTTCAAAATATTGACGGCATGATATTATAGAGCGGTTAATATTATGATTGGTTATTTGGAGTCTTTTTGTATTTTTTATTTCAACTCCAAATTTGTTACTTTTACGGGTATCCCGTGAAACCATATCGAAAATACAACTGAGACATGGATGCACAGAAAAACCAGCTGAATAAGCCAGAAGAATAAGCTGGACCAGCTGTGGTGTAGGGGTTATAGCACGCAGCACGGATTGCTGAGGACCTGGGTTCGATTCCCAGCGCTGGTCTCTTTTTCTGTTTTTCTGTGCATCCATGTCTCAGTTTGTATTTTCGATACGGTTAATATTATAAATGCAGCAAGTGTATGTGTGTTTGTTTCAAAATGGCAAAATATTTATTAACACATGGTCTATAGATGCAATAAATAACAAATACAACATAACAATATGTTTCTGGTAAAAAATTAATTTTTAATACCTAACTCTTATAGCACAATAAGTAAGAAAAATCTGAAAATCATAATTATTCATGTCTGACTGTCTATCAATTACTGTTTATCATTAAGCCATCTAAAATGACCCCACATTCCGTACATTTTGCTTATGAGCTTAGAAGACTCTGCTAACACTGCATCATCCCCTCTGCTAACATCCAGGTAAAATTTTCAAAAACGCTTGAACAAATATCTATTTATTTCCTATTAGTGCCCAAATGCCAAGTTTCATAAAGAACCATCGATTTATCTTCGACAATGACGATCTTCCATATAAGGTTTCATCCCCTATTTCACCCCCTCACAGGAAGAATTAAAAAAAAACGCGCGAACTAACATCTGTTTATCTCTTACCACGTGCCGAAATGGCAAGTTTAATAAAGATTCATCGATTTATCTTCGATAATGACGACCTTCCATATAAACTTTCATCCCCTATTCCATCCCCTCACAGGCCGAATTTTCAAAAAAGCTCAAACACATATCGATTTATTTGTTATCTAAATGCCAAGTTTCATGGTTTTATCTTCGACAGCGACGAACTTCCACCATATAAACTTTCATCCTCTATTTCAACCCCTTAAAGCCTTTTTTCGCGATAAAACATAGCTTATGTTCTTTCCCAAGGTCTATTCTATCGCTGTACCAAATCTCATCAAAATAGCCATCGCACATATCTTTCATGACTGAATATGAGAACTAGCCAAGTCAGACCTTAGGCTTCAATATACGAGTATTATCCTGAGTTATAAGATGCAATAATATTTTAAGTTGTTTTAAAATATATTTTTATATTGTTATAAATAAATTTCAGGACTGACCATTGAACTTGGCACCCATTTAGATTTCACTTCTTTTGTCGTTAAAGTCAACAATCAAGGCATATAAGTACCTATCATAATATTGAATGATGTTTTGATGGGATTATGTTTTCAAAAATAATTCCTCTACCCATCAAGAACTAGTGATGTGATAGTAATACTTCAAATACAGGTTCCATGAATTTTTTAACATTTTCATATGGAATTTTTACAAATGGGACTTAACAGCGGTTCCCAATGGCGTAGTTTGTAAGGGTGTGACGCCCACGCCGGTTGTTAAGTACAGTACTGGCCCAAGTTGTTCTAAATACATCTCCACTGTGACGCACCGACATAAGTTCGTCACCAAATGGTATTTATTTTTAACCAAATGAGTGGTTACAGGTACTCACTCCAATAATATAGGTCATACAAAACATATACTATAATAAATAAGCAATAATTAAAAACCGGCCAAGAGCGTGTCGTACATGCCCAGGATAGGGTTCCGTAGCCATTACGAAAAAAATAAGTAATATTTTTCTAAGGATTTCGTATTTTATACGGAATCTTCCAAGTTTAGGTATATTTTATACCTTAGACTGCTATTTACTCATAAACTACTAATAATTCTCAAGCAAACTTAGCCGTTATAGTTTTCCATGTAAATTTGATATACTTACTACCATCTTGAATTTTTTTTAAAAATTCGACCCACTGGTTGAGATTTTAGAGGGGGGGACGCCCGATTTTAATGAAAATTTGCACTTTAAAGTTGAATATTTCGCAAAAAAATCACTTAATCGAAAAATCGTCTCAGTAAACCCCCAATGGTTTTAAAATACCTATCTAACGATACCCCACACCATGGGGTGAATGAGAAAAAAACACACCCCCACTTTACGTCTATTGTATCATTTTGTCGGCATAGTTTATATATGTATATAGGTATTCGTGCAAAATTACAACTTTCTAGCATTGATAGTCCCTGAGTAAAGCCGCGGACGGACAGATCGACAGACAGACATGCGATGGCGAAACTATAAGGGTTCCGCCGCGTTTTTGGCATTTTGGCTCCGGAACCCCTAAAAACCGGCTATGAGCGTGTCGGACACACCCAGAAAAAGGGTTCCGTAGCCCTTAGGTAGGAATATTTAGATTACTCTTAAACTACTGATAATTCTATAATAGGTTTCTTGTTAATAATGTGAGAAATTTTCTACCATCATGAATGTTTACTTAGTTTTCAAACGAATAGTTTAGCTTTTAGTGGGGGCCCTCGATTTTAACAAAAAAAAACACTTTTCAGTAAAATATTTCGCAAACGAATCACTGTCTCGAAAAATCGCCTTTACAAGCCTTAAAAAATACTCCTATTGGAGGTAACCCTAAATAGAAGATTGTAGGTACTACATGAGCATAAAACTATCCATTTTACCCAAAACGTTCATATAGCCACCCGAGCCGGTACGGCGAGGATAGACATGTCGAGGGGAAAATGGGTTTAATGCTCGAGTTTTACACTCTACTTTTCACTTAGATTGCGAGGAAATGAAATAGCAACAGTTGAAACAATTATTCACTTTCGGTATGTACTTTTTAATTTTTATGCATTAGTATATATTTTTTTAATTGTATATATTTATTTTGATTGATTTTTAGTTTTAAGTATATAAATTGAAAAAAAAAAAAAAAAAAAATGTAGGTAGAAACTTTTCTGTTTGTGGCTGTTGACACCTGATTACCTTGGTTTTAGACGAAGATTTTATTTTATGCACTAGAGCATAAAAAGTCATTTTTTGTCGCCTAGATACGAGAATAGCAAAAAGAGTATACAAAATTAACAGCACCCCTCTGATGGAATCATCTGAACGGAGCGAGGTTAAGTAAATGAAGCGTTTCTATTGGTTCCTGAAAAACACTCCTCGCATGTCCCGAGACTAACCCCCTTATTCATAAAACTTAACAAGCCTATGTTAACTAACAAATGCTTTGTCCCTTTCTAACAAATACAAATGTCGAAGTGACAGATAGGGACAAACGAATTTTAGCGGCATTTTAACTTAAATAGGTTTGATTGTCGTTTATGAATAAGGGGGTTACTGTTCTACACTACGCCTGATCAATTGAGACCTTTTATATACAAAAAAATCCCATTGTTTGATGTAGGATATAAAAAGCGTAACCTTCACTATGTTTTCCTTTGCAGTAGGTATTTGTCTGTCTGTTTACATTCACGCTATGCCCGAACAATAAAACGGCGTTGAATCGCAGATCGGCAATAATACCTGTTTGTAAACGGCAAGGAATGGCAGCGATTCGCTGTTAATAGAACATTGTGTCTTAAGGGCAGTAAATAAGGAATTACGAGCGAAGTATTTAGTAAGTATTATAGCATAGGTAATAAAAAACCGGCCAAGAGCGTGTCGGACACGCCCAAGATAGGGTTCCGTAGTCATTACGAAAAAATCAAATACCTAATATTTTTCTAAGGATTTCGTATTGTGTAGGTACTCGTACGTACGGAATCTTCCAAGTTTAGGTATATTTTATACCTTAGGCTGCTATTTACTCTTAAACTACTAGTAATTCTCTAGCAATCTTAGCCGTGGGTTCAAACCCCGGCTCGCACCTCTGTGTTTTTCGAAATTCATGTGCGGAATCACATTTGAAATTTACCACGAGCTTTGCGGTGAAGGAAAACATCGTGAGGAAACCTGCACAAACCTGCGAAGCAATTCACTGGTGCGTGTGAAGTTCCCAATCCGCAACTGGGCCCGCGTGGGAACTATGGCCCAAGCCCTCTTGTTCTGAGAGGAGGCCTGTGCCCAGCAGTGGGACGTATATATGCTGGGATGATGATGATGATGATGAATCTTAGCCGTTATAATTTTCCTTGTAAATTTTAAATACATATTTACTACCATCCTGTTTTTTTTTTCAAATTTTTCCACCCAATAAACAGTTGAGATTTTAGAGGGGGGACGCTCGATTTTAATGAAAATTTGCACTTTAAAAATTATTTATTGACTCATCTCCTTATTGTTGTGACACATAATAATGTTTAGAACCAATGAGTGCAAAATATGCAACTTTAAAGTGCAAATATTCATTAAAATCTAGCGCCTCCCCCCCTCCTAAATCTAAACCTTAATATTTAAAAAATACAACATATTTATTCCTGTTACCCTAACCGGTCCCCCGACACCGACGACGCATAGATAAAAAAAATATTACTAGGTACTTATACTAAATTAACTTAGGCTAATTTTGCGGGAATTCAGAATAGTCCCCGCGGGATAGGGATAAACGAAGATTGGTTTTTTGGAATCTTTTTGTATTTATTATTTCAATTCCAAATTTTTTTTGTTACTTTTACGGTCATCTCGTAAAACCTATATCGAAAATACAAACTGAAATATAGATGCACAGAAAAACCAGAAAAATAAGACCAGCGCTGGGAATCGAACCCAGGTCCTCGGCATTCCATGCCGTGTGCTATACCGCTACACCACCGCTGGACAACGATACAGACACGAATTTCTCCTATGCACCTCATATCTCAGCTTGTGTTGTTTCTTATTTATTCCCAGCGCTGGTCTTATTTTTCTGGTTTTTCTGTGCATCTATATTTCAGTTTGTATTTTCGATATAGGGATAAACGAGTTCTTCGCAGATGAAGTCGCGGGCAACAGCTAGGTAGTGCAATTATTATTTACTTTTTCTACTCCTATACTGTAATCTGTGATTTACTTAATCACGAACAGTAATATAACAGCATACATAAAAAGATTCTGGAAAAGTCTATATTGTCTATCCCCATAACAGCACTGTATCGTAATGTTGCTAAACGATACTGCAAACTGCAACCACTTACTTTTTTTTTCTTAATTCGTACGTTCGGACAGGCTAAGGTGCAGCCAGTTACATATTTTATATGGTTTTTATACAGAATAAAAACTTTCCGAACATAATCCATAGCCTGCCAACGCTGCCAACATAAGTAACGCGTATTTTTAACATCGTCACAGGCAAGTAAACGTTAATCAAAAACAATAATTAACTTAGACAAATTTTGACATTTTCATATTTGTCACTTGTTTATTGTTGTTTACCTTCTCTTTGCGTTTGCCATACTTTTTACTAAAATATGAAAACGTTTAAAGTTTACTATTTCTCTAATTTTGAATTGTAATTTATAAGTATCCAGTCGAAGAAAAAGTATTGTATGCAACGTTGTATAAGTAAGTCAAAAAAAGCTCGTGGCGTCTTTTTCTTACGATGTTCGCTAAAGCTCACATCGTAACTCACGCCACTCACCTTTTTTGAACCCTGTTATACAACTGTTGCATAAAATACTATTTTAGTTGTCTTTTTTGGCGGTGTTTTTTTTCAGGCGTTTTTTTATGTTTATTAGTTCACAACTTCAATGTTTTTTTAGAAGTCGCAGTTGTAATGTAGGTACTTTTCTGGTAGCGATGTATTTTTGTTGGGGTCGCAGTTATAACCTAACCTATTTTTCTGTCAGCGGTTTATTTTTGTTGGGGTCGCAGTTCTAACCTAACCTACTGTCCTTCAAGCGATTTATTTTTGTTAGGTTCGCAGTTTTAACCTAACCAAAACTATTTTTATAGTAATACTAACTATATTCATTTTATTTTTTAAAAATATGTAAAAAATATGCAAAAGATGCAGAATTCAATCTTGAATCACTAAAACTAGTAGAATGTATTGTTATAATATGTAGGTAATCAACTATGAAATAAAAGAATTTTAAAATAATACGTCGATGAAATAAACAGCGATATTTAGTTGTTCTGTCTCATGAATAGTTAATGAAATGTATTTTTAAGCAAATAATAATCCTTCTACTGTTGTTCTTATATTTTTTTTAATATGTAATGACTATTCGATGAAGTGAAATTACTCCAAGAGAAAATATTATTATTGAATATTCGATATATCGTTTTCGATGAAATGAAATTCGATAATTAGTTTGTCGAAATTTCAAGGGGCACCCGTTGTTAAGATGGTAGTTGGGATTGTGTGATTTGAGTTGTTACAGATTGGAGGTGTGGAGGTGGTGGAACTGAATGGACACATTTGATGCACGACATAGCTATCATAAGGTCGCGGGTGAGCGAGTATTTGTTTGTAGTTCATTAAGTTAAAATTGTCCTAACATTTTAAAGTTCGATCTCCTAAAAACTGTTAAACCAATTTTGATGAAACTTAGTTAGTTAACAACTATTTAGATTAAAGTTGGTTTCGTTTTTAATGTAGGGTGTATCAAAATCGGCCTATTTGTTTAGGAGCTATGATACCAGTGACACACACACACACACACACACACACACACACACAACGAAATCAAACTTCTTTTGGGTTGGGGGATAATAAAAATCAGTATTTGGGAGAGTGGGCACCAGCTCAGGTCACCTCTTCTTAAAATATCGTCTTGAAAGTAGAATATCATGTACGTATGCACATTTAAACTCGCTTGTTTGCACAGCTGTTTAAAATAATACATAACCACGCAAAATTGCACTTTACGAAGCGTAGCAAATTAATTTGCTGCATTATTTTTTCAACTTACCTTAATCTATTTAAATAACATAACAATTCACTTCACTAAAACTATAGATTTTGCTAACAGGTAACAACCATCATGTTCACTTTGGCTGTATATCTAATTGCCTGTGCCACTTATCACAATGTTTTTCCCGCGCTTAGTTGTATGCGCGCGTTTCCGCCGGCGTTCGTTTTTCAAATACACTATCCAAGATGGCTGACTGAATGAAAAGGTAATGCGCTAGTGATGTAATTATCCTGAAAACACGTCGATATGTTTTATTCATTGCTAGATTGTGCCTGCAACGCCTTTGTCTAGAATTAATATTTTGCTAACTATATACTTACTTATAAGTACCTGTTTGCTACGATTATATCCATGACATTTGACATGGATGGCCTTGATATGTATGAGGTATCAGTTTACTTGAAATTTGACTAAATATAATGAGATCCTAAGACAGAATAATTTACGTTAGCACAAAAAAAACAGTTTGAAACCAACTATAAACCAGCAAAAATAAAAATAAAAACGCCCGAAAAAAAAGACAACTAAAAAGTAAAAAATAAATAAGCACTACCTAGCTGTTGCCCGCGACTTCATCTGCGAAGAATTCGTTTATCCCTTACCCGCGGGGACTATGCTGATTTCCCGCAATATTAGCCTAAGTTAACCGCTAAGGTTAACAGGAAGCTAAAAGTACATTATGTTGTATTTTTTAAAGTATTAGTTAAATGATAATATTGTTTTAAATATTCTTTAATCGAATAAAATGTTTTATCTTAAGCCATTGATATAATTTAGATCTAAATTTACTTTGGGGCAAGTTAGCTCTACACCCAGACCCCTTAGAAACGGGTGTGTAATGTAATAATACCTATAGCAACATTTGATATAATTTAAAAGGATAGGAGCTTCAGAGAAATATTTTATAATATAAACCTAACCTAACCCAAAGTACATCCAATCGAATAAATAACAATAGAAATAAGTTTGGTTTTTCAGATAAATTATATTATATCAAATGAAAATTTTATCAATTGCTGTTATATACTTCGTTACGCACCGCTTAGAAACATCCGTCGGCTCTACTTTTTTTTTCCCGTTAAAGTGTCCCTCCAAGAAAAGGCCTCCGAGCCGCTATTTTCCGCCATTCGTCCCTCCTAGAGCATGCTCCTGCCTCTCTACTTGATTTGCGTCCAAAGTGTTCCCGCCACCTCCTGTTCAGTCAGCCGCATGCTCAAGGCCCTAATTGTTACCCAATATGTTTCGTGGGTTGACCATGACCCCATGACCCAGGAAAGACTTAAGAGTGCATTGAAGCGCGAAGCTCAAGTCCATTTGAGATAGCGATGTACTGTGGACGCCCTTTGTCTCATTTAGGAGACATAGGACCTTAATTAACTAGATCAATTTCTTAGCTCAACGTGACCTTATGATATGTGTTCGTTCTTTCTGGTAGGGTGAAGGGTTGTGTTGCTCTGAAGATGAGCTCTGGTTTAGTCCGAAACGTCAGGTGGTGGTGATAGATGGGTTTGTGTGATTTTTGTGTGTTCTTGCAGTGTGGAGGTGAAGGAACTGCATGAACACACAATTCTTGCATAAACGTACCGTAGCTATCAAGGTAGCGGGTGAGAAAAGTAATTGTTTTAGTTCATTGATTCAATTCAATAAATTAAATAGGACCTTAATTCAAAAGTAAGTCGAGCCATCTATCGTTATCGATATAATAATGTAAGCAATAATTTTCCCATCACTACGCCATGTACTACATGCACGTTACTTACAGCTTGTAATGATAAAATTCGATAGGTAGATGATTTCAAACTTATTACACGAACTTATAGTTTTTGTGTAACTTTTATGTGACTCATGGTTCATATGTAGCTCAGGACAATTTTGATAAAGCCCATATTATCCTTCTTCCTATCCTACTATCTTATCCTACTAATATTATAAAAGTGAAAGTTTATGAAGGTGTTTGGATGTTTAGATGTTTGTTCCTGAATCACGCAATAACGGCTGAACGGATTTACATAAAACTGGGCATACAGATAAACAAAGATCTGATTTGAGACATGGGATACTTGATATCCCGGTAATGTGTTCCCGTGGGATAATATTTTAAGTTTAAACAAGAATAGAGGGCGCTTTCCAATAACGGTGACGTACCCGTACCTCGGCTCTCAAGATGACGTGTTAACTTTGTTTGCAATCAATAGATGGCGTTGTCCAAACGAACGTTGTCCTTTCAAATTGTTACCGTAACCTTTTCAGACCAAGTGTTAAGGTATGGTATACAACAGTTCAGTTAAGACGTCATCAAGCTAATTCTAATGCGGGCGAAGCCGCAGGTTAAGGCTAGTTACATTTAGATCATAGCACTATACTTAAATTCAATTGATTTATTTATACTATTGTATTTTTACCTTTTATTATTTTCACTTTTTTAATGTCCGTATAATTTCATAATGTCTATTTGCACTGTTAAGCTTAGATAAATTATTTTTAATTAAATTTTCTACTAGCGCTTTAAGCCTGCGATACAGAGTTTTCTAGTAACTCTAGTGCAGGATAACGTGTTACATAGAATTTTGTAAAACATTGTATTTATTGTTATTTTGTACTGCAAATTATTGAATAAAATTATCTTATCTTATCTTGTCTTATATATTATGCCTTATAAATATAGGCTAAGAGTTGTTTAGCGAGCTATGGAGAGCGCGGCGCTATGCTCGGGGTTTCTCTACGGGATCAAATCCTCCTCCTTTTTTTTGAAGTCGTTTAAAAAGAAAAGAAAAACCGCTTAACCAAGTTTTTTTTGCTATTCGAATTTTGAACAGATGGCCTGTCCATTAGTCGAGCGTACGTTTTTAAAAAGTAATATTGTAATTTTGAACAGAATAATGTTTTTATTCCTCGCATTCAAAGTGAAAAGTAGAGTGTTTAACGCGAGACTAAACCACCATAATGCCACTCGAACTATAGCCACCCTCGCTCTGTTCGGGTGGCTAAACATCTCGTGTCATTATGACTTGTTTTAGTCCCTTGTGGAACAATCTACTATTATAACAATTTAAGAGTCAGTACTCAGTACGCTCGTGTAGGTAGTGTGCACTCACACACCTCCACTCCATCCCTTTATATATCTTGTACTCTTAGGCTTAAGTTCTCAATAATAAACTACTCTTTAACTGAGATACACGTTTCCTTAACGCCCAACACCACAGCAGAATCATCGATAGTATCGATGGAGCTATACTTTCAAGAATTGAATTGAATTGGTTCTGGTAAAATTACACACGGTGCTGCTCGCCAGTTGTGTTAGCTTGAGCTTGGCTTGACACGCTTCCGCGTGTCTAGATTATGTCAAACAAATAATCAGCAGGGCTACTACGAAACTCGAAACTCGAAGTTCGTATCGTACCGCCCCTCTCACTCTCGCATTAAATAGTATAAGTGTCAGAGGGACCGCACGACACGTACTTCGAGTTTCGTAGTAGCCCTGCAGGCTAAGGGATGTTACTCAGCAAGCTACTTATTCATGGTTCAGAGGCGTCTTTTACCTGCAGTGCAGGGTGTGCGTTGCACACGGGCGCAGCGGTGTTAGGGGCCGCCGGCCGCGGCACTTCGTCACACTTTGTACCTATTCCATTTTGACCGCGCGCTTCGTAGATGGCGCTAAAGTAATAATTGCACACGGGCGCTACATGGGCTAAAGACGCCGCTGTCATGGTTACAGACTTACAGAGCCCGTAAGATATTCATATTCAGACAATCCATCGTTTATAATGGTTGATAATTAAACAATAATAAATACTTACGTATTATGTACGGCAAAAACAATCGCATTGTTAAATTGAAATTAAATTGCTGATTGTTCATTATCCTACTTTTTACTATAATATTATATATGCGAAAGTTTCTGTATATGTTTGTAATTTCTTCATGTTAAAATGGATGGAATTTAGTATGTAAATAAATAGCTGGGCATCTAGAATAACAAATAGGGTACCGTTTATCCCGATTTTTCACGGGATAGAAAAATAAATAAAATAAATAAATATCACGGGACAATTCACACCAATGAGGGCTATCGTTTTTTGTCTCACTAGATGGCACACTGTTGCGTGAGGTTTTTAAGTGTGGCTTTCAAAGTCTGTTATTACGGGCGTTAAACAAAGTTTAGATTAAAATCTTATTTAAAACACCTTAAAACCGTACCATAAAAATATCCAGCAACCACAGTGTTGCATAGTCCCGTTTTGTTCGGAAAAAAAGGGAGGACAAAAGTTTCCGAAAGACAAAACTGTCTCAAAACATAGACATTAATTGCCCCGTAACGCATAATTGCCATAATTAATTTCAGGTTATGCAAAATATTCACAAAAATTTCTTATTATAAATAAACCCGCGTAGCTCACCCAAAAACTATGAGATTTGACATTTCGGAGACCTCACGCTACACTAGCGCCTCTAGCGGCGAATTCATTCGCGATAGCCCTCATTGACCTAGTCCCAAAGTAAGCTTAGCAAAGCTTGTGTTATGGGTACTAAGCAACGGATAAATATAATTATATAGATAGATACATACTTAAATACATATTAAACACCCAAGACCCGAGAACAAACATTCGTATTTCTCATACAAATATCTGCCCCGACACGGGAATCGAACCCGGGACCTCAAACTCCGTAGTCAGGTTCGTAGAGTAACAACCGATGGGCATAGAGTCACGAAATTTGGCACTATACTGTGTTGTTTATTATGCAACGTCAATAAAGGCCACGATAGTAATTCCCACGGTCGGTTAGTTTAGTGATGAATGTGTTTCGATCGCGTTGACTTAGAAGTTTGCTTTTTAGGGTTCCGGAGCGAAAATGGCAAAAACTGAACCCTTATAGTTTCGCCGTTTCTGTCTGTCTGTCCGTCCGCGGCTTTGCTCAGGGACTATCAATGCTGTAATTTTGCACGAATATATATTATGTAAACAAAGCCGACAAAATGGTACAATAAAAAATTCGAAAAAAATTTTTTTTAGGTTACCTCCCATTGACGTAAATGGGCGTGATTTTTTTTCTCATCCAACCCTATAGTGTGGGGTATCGTTGGATAGGTTAGTGATTTTTCGACTCAGTGATTTGTTTGCGAAATATTCTACTTTAAAGTGCAAATTTTCATTAAAGTCTTGCGTCCCCCCCACCCCCGCCCTCTCTAAAATCTAAAACGGTGGGTGGAAAATTTAGAAAAAAAACAGGATGGTAGTAAGTATATCAAACTTTCAAGGAATACATAACGGCTAAGTTTGCTTGAGAATTATTAAGTAGTAGTTTAAGACTAAATAGCAGCCTAAGGTATAAAATATACCTAAACTTGGAAGATTCCGTATCAAATACGAAATCCTTAGAAAAATATTACTTAATTTTAAATTCGTACTGGCTACGGAAACCTATTTTGGGCGTGTCCGACACGCTCTTGGCCGGTTTTTACTGCTTGAAGGGTTTGCAAACCTGAGTGAGAATTTGATATAATTTCAGCTTGGTACTTCTACGCGTTCCAGAAACAGGCTCATGACAGAGCAGACGGGAAAGTGATCCGGGTTCAATTTTTTTCTTTTAAGGTACGGAACCCTAAAAACAGTGTTAATGTGCAGAAAATATTTAATAATTAACTTTGTGAAACCTATTAGTGATTATTATAAGTTTAAGTACGCCAGACAGAATTGGTGTGCAGCGCCATCTATCGATGCAAAGCAGCGGTTATGGCTACAGTACAATGCAAATCTTAGCTTAGCATCTTCTCATCACTGACGTGTCGTAAAGAAAATTCGCAACGGTGTGAATTAATGCAGTTGTTGTTAAATTAAGACTAAAGTACCTATTATAAGCTACCGAAGAAACGTTTAATTTCTGTAAAGATCTACTACCTACGTACTTATATCATTCATTTGTTAATTAAGCTACCTGTTTCAAGTAAGGCAGCAAGGAATTAGTTATTATCAATGAGGGCTATCGTTTTTTTGTCTCACTAGATGGCGCACTGTTGCGTGAGGTTTTTAAGTATGGTTTTGAAAGTCTGTTATTACGGGCGTGGAAACAAAGTTTAGATTAAACAACATATTTAATACACCTTCAAACCGTTACCATATAATATAGAGCATGCCACAGTGTTGCATAGTCCCGTTTTGTTCGGAAAAAAAGGGAGGACAAGGTTTCGGAAAGACAAAACTGTCTCAAAACACAGACATTCATTGCTCGGAACGCATATTTGCCATAATTAATTACAGATATTGCAAAATATTCACAAAATTATTCTAATTCTAAATAAACCCGCGTAGCTCACCCAAAACTATGAGATTTGACATTTCGGAGACCTCACGCTACACTAGCGCCTCTAGCGGCGAATTCATTCGCGATAGCCCTCATTGTGAGATGTAAATTTTTTTCTGGTTATTTAATGTTTGTACGTTGCCCGTTTCAATTAAAAAATAAAAAAAAAAGGCAGGACATTTGTTGTCATCTACTCAATACGAGATGTCGTTAGTGCTGTTTTTTTTTTAAGAACGGCTGCCGCTTTTAAACACTTATCAGTGTTAATTTGTTGGAATAGGTAAAACCAAGCCAGAACAAACAAAAAACAGTCGGTTTTCACTCATGCACGTGACATGAATAGGGCAACTTGACCAAAATATCTTTTCCTGCTTGTGCTTTTTATTTTGTGTGTCTTTGTCTTTATAGTCTATGGTTAGTGCTACTGACAATGACAGATTACTTGCAGACTACTAAGCGAGCCTGCAGGGCTACTACGAAAATCGAAGTTCGAGTCGTGCGGTCTCTCTGACACTTATACTATTTATGCGAGAGCGAGAGGGACTGTACGATACGAACTACGAGTTTCGTAGTAGCCCTGCTGGCTGGCTTTGCTTGTTGGCTTGGCTTGGCATGGCAACACTGACTGGGACGAGTGGTGGGTACCATAATATAAAGTGACTAGCGAGCGGTGTTCGTGCGTGCCGTGTGTGTGGCTGCCGTTTGTCGTTTGTTAAGTCAAATTATTGGTGATTTATCGCGAATTCCTTCAATTAATTTAATTTTATTTTCTTATGTGACATAGTAATTAAATTCGTCAATTGAGTGTTCAGTCAAGTATTCACTGTAGGTAGGTTTTCGTTTCGAACACCAAAAATGGCGAACCCGACTCCTGCTGTCGAAGAAACTCCTGAAATTGTAAGTTTTTACTCAAAACGAAGCCACTTGTGTTATGTAGATGTTAATAACGCATAAGTCTTGTTTAAAGTGCCTGCAGCGACTTATCATCGGTTGTTCTATAAGTTTTAATCATTTCTGCAGGATTGGGGCAATGAACGATTGACGAGAGCGCAAAGAGCGGTCGAAGCCAACACTTATGATGTAGATTCATGGTCCCTTCTCATCAGAGAAGCACAGACAAGGCCCATCAATGAAGTGAGATCGGTCTACGAGAAGCTGATTACGGCTTTTCCAACCACAGGCCGATATTGGAAGATCTATATCGAGCAAGAGGTTAGTTTGAATCATTTAATTTGTATCATGATTTTTGTGTTTTACTGCCCCACTTTGATAGTATTACATGCTTACCAAGCTTCGACAACCTTTTACAAGCACAAGGTTGTTTGGCTGGACTTGCAAAAGCTTAGGACTTGAACGTTTGCCATGTCTCTGCGAGCGTGTAAATGTAGGATGAGATGTTTATCAATATTGTATCACAGTTCGTAGTAAGTATAAATTTGTTTGTGTTTGATTGTTACTCTTTCGTCTTTAAACTACTGTAAATTTGGTTCAAAGATAACTCTGGATATTTAATGCATGGGATATTTTTCATCCCAGATATTTGTATGTCTCATAGCAATGACTAAATTCTTCACACAATGGTTGTGAGCAAAAGTTAGCTATAGGCATAAATTTGCAATGACCTTGAAGAGGAACTAAAAGGTTCATATTGTTAATTCCGTACTTTGCATCTAGAGATGGTGCTCTGAAATAGAAGAATCAATTTTCGTAACAAAATTTTTTTCAGATGGATTTGAATCAATTCAAGAATCTATCTAATCTATTCTGGAAAGAATTCCCGATCCTTTCATTAGTCTGTAGAATTTTTTGTTCACTGTACTAGCATTGTCATACCCAAGGAAAGTGATGCGTCTGTCCTGTTTCAAACTGGACATAGCACAGTTATTAATTTATTTATAATGCTTTAATATATCTGTTGTAATTTCAGATGAAGGCGCGAATGTTTGAGAAGGTGGAAAAGGTTAGTATCGGAGCGTAAGTTTAAAAAAAGTGATCCTAATCTAAGTTTGTCTATAGTACCTGATAGTTATAAGGTTAGTTTGTAAGTTTGAATAAAGAAACGGATAATGATTTGTATCTTTTTCTTTCTGTTAGGGTGTCTATGTGTTCAGACATATTGGAGGTGATATTCTGAGGCGAACATAAAAAATAAATGTAACTGGCTGTTTCATGAAAAAGATTTACCACTTAAAATAAAAAAGAAATAAAAACTTAGTTGCCAGTGTTGCTAGTAGTGAAATGTTTGCTAAAGAATATCACTTTTGACATGTATAATCCCTGATAATCATTATTTTTCTGTTAATAACCAATTGATATCTGGGCAAGTAATTAGTATGATGTGTCCAGTGATTTATAATGGTGGGGTTTAGGCCCAGTAGGCATTCCAAGAGGCCTGTGCCCACCAGTGGGGCGTACAGTACCCAGCCATAAAGATTGCACTTCGTTCTT
>NC_133499.1:3498263-3515060 GCF_025370935.1 Choristoneura fumiferana | reverse complement strand
GATCCATCACTAGGATACGGAGAGAAAAAGGTACGCATTTTTATTGCCAGCATTGTAAACACACAAATAACATGCAATGTAAATCACTATAGATAGGAGCGCCTTTAATTACAGCTGAGGAAACTAATCGCGTACAGTCACCTGCATAAATATCTGCCACAGCGGGGCGTACAAAAATGTGTGGTGTCGGGTTAGAATTACACCTCTCCATTTCTTCTGTGGATGTCGTAAGAGGCGACTGAGGATATAGGTTAAGGTATACCGTAGGCGACAGGCTAGCAACCTGTCACTATTGTACCTTTTTTTGTCAAACTTCAAACCTAAAATTGCTCAAAGTGGCTCCGATGCGGTAACGTTTCGTGTGCTCTGTCTACCTTTGGAAATACAGGCGTGATGTTTGTGTGTGTTGTGTTGTTGTGTTAGATGCTGGTGGCTGTATCGTGGTGGGACCTTTTCATAATCAATTTCGCTATGATTTCTTTGGACAAGTATATGGAATGTCAATATGACATCAGTAGCACCAAGGCTCCACTTTGGTACGCGATACTTTGCTTGTATCTACCGTAGGCTGTAACATTGTCGTGATGCCTACGGGTCAGTAAAGACGGACTGCATTCCAACTTTAACGTTACCGCAACTGCCTGTTGAGAACGCATCCATAACACCACTAACGGTGCGAAGATTCAATCTTCGGCGGCGGTTAGATCAGACAGGCCATAACCCCAACCCAAATAACCCCAGATACTTCCAACCTTCAAGAACCTAGGGCGTAAATATTGATCCGGTTCGAAGGACTAATATTTCCGCCCTAGGTTCTTGAAGGAAAAATATATTATGTAGTTTTAGAATAAGTAGGTACTGGTACTGGTAACTTTTGTGAGGGACTGGAGTCTGAACTAGGTAAAACCTGTATTACAGATCTCCAGGCCCCCATCCCGGAAACTCACCGATAAGCGCTGACAAGTACAGTCAGATACATTCAATAACTTCCTCATATCATAAGGTTATAGGAGATTAACAAATTATGAACAAATCAATAGTAGCATATACATACTATCATGCAATCTCATGCAAATGTGCATACGTGCACGCACGCACGCACGCACGCACGTGTAGATGTAAAGATGCACGTGTAAAGATGTTTAATCCTTGAGTTAAAATATAATTTTAAGTGCAAACAGTTTGAGATGCGTTCGATCCGGTGATTGAATTCGAATTGTTCGTTAGACGCACCAATCGCCTGTCAGTTATAACCGCCGCCGGAGTTGGAATCATCGCACCTTTAGTGGTGTTATGGATGCGTTCTCAAGACTGCCGACTGCTCATACATTTTTATCGCAGTCAGCGTGCAGTTGTGCCGACTGCAATGGAATTTGCAGGTGGTAGGACCTTGTGCAGGGTCCGCCCGGATTGCTACCACCATCTTACTCGCTAATCCTGCCGTGAAGCAGCAGTGCTTGCACTGTTGTGTTTCGGCGTGGAGAGTAAGACAGCCGGTGAAATTACTGGCACTTGAGGTATCCCATCTTAGGCCTCTAGGTTGGCAACGCATCTGCAATACCCCTGGTGTTGCAGATGTTTATGGGCGGTAGTGATCTCTTACCATCAGGAGACCCACTTGCTCGTTTGCCATCCAGTCGAATAAAAAAAAAAAAAAAAAAAAAAAAAAACTCCAATGACAAATGTATTTGCAGTCGGCAGTTATGTTGCAGTTGGAATGCAGTCCGTCTGCACTGGCCCTAACGGAGTTCTATGTGTTTATCATGTAGGTAGGTATATTATTATGTTTGTAATGTGTCTGCCTTTATTTCTTATCAGATTAATACAAAACGACATCCTAATCTTTGGTAACTAATTGGTAACCAATTTAGAAAAGTTGAAAAACCCCCGCCCTTTTCATTTCAAAGTTATATCTTAAGAACGGCTGAACTGATTTCTATCAAACATAGTGTTGCATTCGCACATCAATAATATTTAGTTTTTTTTTTTTTTTTCTTTATTATTTTTGTACGTAATTCGGAACGCATTTGTTGGTGACTGTTTTCGCGGTAGATATAGATTTTTTATTATTGCCAATTGAAGGTAGATATGAGTGTGGGCTGCAAATGCTCGGTCGCATCTTTGCCGTGTGTCGTGTGTCGTATCGCATAAAAAAGGAATCCTCAAATCAAGTCAGTTCGAAGCCTCTGGACGAGATTCCCTGCAGCATCAGCTCGTGGACCCAGGAAGTCGGTACCGACTGGACTGCAGACCAGGCAAGCGCTGGGTGAGTCGGCTTGCACTTTCTATCTGCTTTCACTGGCATTAGTTTCGTTTCTCGTAAAGGTCCTTCACCAAAATTAAAATTTCGATTTGCTTTCGTTTTGGAAAAATACGGTTTCCCGGTTCGCGGGCGACTGTACATTTGGTCTTTCGAACGCGGATCCTCCTCAAACCGAGTACAGTCAAACTGACTCGGGGCCAGGAGTGACCTATAGAACCAATTTCGTTTACTTAGATAAAACTTTCACCAACATTATATATCGTTTCGTATCGTTTCTACATAGAACATTTCGTTTCGTGACATTACCTATAAAATTCTTGTGTCGCCGTCGTGATCTTTAACATTAAACCTTATTGTGTCTTTCTCGTAGTTAAAATATCGTCACCGTCATATTCGCCAAATTTATCGCATTTTATTTAAATTTTGTAGATTTTAATTAACCAGATTGGTGATGCAACCATTTGCACGACCAAATTGAGTAGCCATTGAATTGGGTTCAAAGCAACTTTGTGTCGTAAACTTCCTAAACCGGTCGGGTTATACCTTACCATGTGCCATTAATAACCTCGAATATTTAGGTAATTAATATAGGTATAGCAAAGACTTTACGGATAACAATTTCACTGTCGAAATGTTGTTATTTCGTTAAGTGGATAACGCGGATAAGTAAATACCTTTAAAGAAATAATATTTATAGCTCATTTTTTTTTCATTAGTACTCTGGAACGTTCTAAGTATTTACTATCATTCAACGAATATCGTTCGTTATTTTTGAGTAACGTTAACTGATGTTTGTTTACATTAGACATATTATAGACGAAGTATTAATTATACTATTCACACTCATTAGTCAAGAAAATTGTACCGTTATTATTGTTGCTTAAACATAGACATTGGTACAGGAAGGAAATAATTCGAAACCTTTCGGCAAGGGTTTTCACATTACCCATAATACCTGGGCGACCGAGCTTTGGTCGGAGTAGTTTCATTAGCTAATACCTACTCGAAAATTTGTAGGTAATTTATTATAGATCAGACTAAGCTAGATTGACTGTTCTCCCAGAAACTCCACATAGCAAATTTCATCCAAATCGTTATAGCCGTTTCCGAGATTCCGAAATAAATAAACGTAGGCGCCCTGCCTCATAATTTTTTACAGTTTGGATACTTGCGTTGTACATTGGGGAGTTATCAGTAGTTATCACCAATCAATTTAAAATGCTACTGAATTTATGTTAAACTTACTAGTAATAATCGTTCGAGTAATAATTGTAATATTTATAACCTACTGTCTTGATTTGTTCTTCGTTGTTAATATATGTAGTGTCGTGGAGAAATAAACCTTATTGACTTTAGTGTTAGGCTGAAATTACGCCAACAGATATTCTCAAGAAATATTCACAATTTATTGTTAGTTATTTGTTTAGGCAAAAAAAATGTCGAAAGCGGTTGCTCGCCGTAATCTGGAACTTAAGCGCGAGATTTCAATTAAACGCGTCGATGAGTGCTTAGCGGCAGGCCTACAAGCTAAAGCGGACGCCTCGCGACTGTCGTTGTTCTTTTCGCGATTTAGTAAATTAGAGAGTTACTGCGCTAGCTTCGAAACGCATCATCTTAAACTTTGTTCAGAAATAAATGAGGTTAACGAATTAAATCAAGAAGACCTGGTACGTCAAGAATTCGATGATAAATACTTTCAAATTATTGAGATTCATTCTTTGTTGTCGTCAACGGCCAGTGCTGAATGTGAGACAAGTAGAACGGACTTATCCGTGAAGTTACCCCGATTGAATTTGGTACACTTTGATGGGGACATTAAATCATGGGGTACATTCTACGACATGTTTAACACAATGGTGCATCAAAACAAACGGTTATCGAACATAGAAAGGTTTTCTATTCTTATCTCACTTCTTACGGGTGAACCTTTGCAGTTGTTAAAGGGGTTTCCCCTCTCGGACAGCAATTACTTAGACGCCTACGCAGCCTTGATTGATAGATACCACAGCAAACGAAAGTTAGCATTTAGACATTGGGAGGACATACAAAACGCCAAATTGAATTGTAGCTCGCCCCGTGAATTACGTCGATTGGTTGACACATTTAAGGAAAATTTGGCCGTATTGAAAAATTTAAGATTTCCAGTTAAGGATTGGGACTTCCCACTGTTTTATCTTTTGATCAATAAATTGGATCAGGACACTCGTCGTCGTTTCGAATTGCAAAATGATAATAAGGACATACCTTCGTTCGAAACTCTGTTAGAATTTGTAAGTAAGGCTGGGCAGGCGCTGGAGCTCGCCGAGCCCTTAGAAAGCGCACCGCCCCCCGCGCCCCGCGCGCCGGCGCCTCGCGGCCCTGCGCCCCGCGCCCCCGCACGCGCCTGGGCCTCGCCCACTAGGCCCGCCTATACTGCCGCCTCTGGCTCGACACACAAGGTGTTGATGGCTGGTCATGCCGCGCCAAGTGACCCAACCTGTGTTTTATGCCGGTCTAATCACGACGTCGCTAAATGCGTGGCTTATCGTAACAAGTCTCCTCACGAACGCTTCGCTGTCGTTAAGGACAACAGACTTTGCGTCAATTGTCTTCGCGCTGGTCACGTGGTCAAATCCTGTCCGTCGCAATTTCGTTGCTTAAGGTGTAATGTTCCTCATCATACTAGTCTGCATTTCGATGACAGTATCGTTGAGCCCCCCAGCGCTGGTACTTCGTCGGCGAGCAGCGGCCCTGGAGCGCCGCCGCCGCCACCCGCCTCCTCAGTCGACCCTCATCTCGCAGTCAACAAACGAGTGACCATGCTCGCGTCTGGAGCACTACCAGCCAGCCACACTTCTCTTCTTGCTACTGCCGCCGTTGAAGTTTTGGATAGTTATGGTAGCTATCAAAGAATTCGTGTCGTTATTGATAGCGGAAGCCAATCGAACTTTATCACAAAACGTTGCGCGCAGCGTCTCGGACTTTCATTTCGTAAAACTACTGCCTCCATTGAAGGTATTGGTCAATTTTCGTCTTTAGCCACTACTTGTACCTCGGTTAAAATTCGCAGCACTAAGACCACATTTGAAACGCAAATTGAGGCTTTTGTCACCCCCAAAATTTGTAGTGAATTGCCCACTGTAGAAATCAACACTGATCAGTTACCCCATGTGTATGAACTCGACCTTGCCGACCCCAACTTTGCCACACCCGGTTATATCGACGCCCTGGTAGGAGTTGATTTGTTTTGTCAAATATTTTTGGGCAACCGTCACGACTTCGGCTCGGATGGCCCCACTGTATTCGAAACCAAATTTGGCTGGGTCGTCATGGGAAAGATCTCTTGCACACGTACCCATTCCAGATCATCGTTGTTTTGTTCGTTTGAGTCCCTGGATGACCAAATTCGTAAATTTTGGGAGATAGAGAGCCTTCCCACATCCTCACCCGTCACTGATGATGAGGCCACGTGTGAGAGAATATTCGCCTCGACTCACGCACGTGACGCTGACGGGAGATATATCGTACGCTTGCCCTTCCGAACAACTAATCCTCAATTCGGTGAATCATTTGCCCTCGCTGAGCGTCGCCTGTTTTCGCTAGAAAAGAGACTTGCTCGTGATTCCAAGCTTCGTGACGACTATAATAGCTTTATGCGAGATTACTTGGACTCTGGCCACATGGAGCCGGTTAAACATCGTGCAACAGGACAGGTGTATTATCTGTCGCACCACTGCGTGCTGAAGCCTAGCAGCACCACTACTAAATTGCGAGTGGTTTTTGACGCAACGGCTCAGCCCGCTGGAGGTTCTTCATTAAACGATCAATTGCTTGTTGGTCCCAAATTGCAAAGTGATCTCATTTCGATTCTTCTTCGCTTTCGTTTACACGCAGTCGTATTTACGGCAGATATTCGGCAAATGTATCGCCAAATTTTAATCTCTCTCGATGATCGTGATTACCAACGAATATTGTTTCGATTCTCTCGCGATGAACCTATACAAGAATTTCGTCTCAACACCGTTACTTACGGGATGGCTTCATCTAGTTTTCTTGCGATTCGCGCTATAATTCAGCTGGCAATCGATGAGGGCAAGGAATATCATCCTCGTGTAGCTGATGTCCTAAGAAGGGATATTTACGTTGATGACGTAGTGACAGGAGCCGACTCTATTGAATCCGCTCGCGCACTTCAATCTCAAATCATCGATTTATTGAGTAGAGGTTGCTTCGAACTTAGAAAGTGGTCGAGCAACTGCCCCAAATTGTTGGAGGATCTGGATCCAGATCACTGTCATAACAGCCCTCTTTCGTTTGATCAAGAGTCAGGATCTTCATCGCCTGTTAAAGTACTAGGCATGGAGTGGAAGCCATCTCGTGACGTCTTTTCGTTTACCGTCAGTCCACTCCATGAGAAATGCACAAAGCGGAATATTCTTTCGGAACTAGCTCGAATTTTCGATCCACTTGGTTTTCTAACTCCTCTGACTCTTGCATTTAAACGTATAATTCAAGAGCTTTGGACTCTCGGCTTGGACTGGGATGATACGGCACCCTCTCACGTTGCACAAAACTGGTCTCGTTATCGCACTGATTTAAGCATTCTGTCCACCCTCGAAATTCCTCGTTTCGTTCCATTGACAGACTCATGCAGCGTACAGCTGCATGGTTTCTGCGATGCCTCTGAGGTTGGATATGCCGCTGTTATATTCTTTCGAATTACTCATCGCGACAGCACTGTCACAAGTCAATTGATTATGGCTCGTTCAAAGGTAGCTCCTTTAAAAAGAACGTCAATCCCTCGTCTTGAGCTATGCGCTGCAGTGTTGTTGACAGATCTCGTTGAACACGTCAAGAGCATTTACGCCGACGACATTAAATTCCAAGAAGTTTATTGTTGGTCTGATTCCACCGTGACTCTGGCTTGGATGCGCTCCCCTTCCCATCGCTGGAAGACTTACGTAAGTAACCGGGTGAGCCACATACAAGAAAGAATTCCTGCGGCTCATTGGCATCACGTTAGATCTCAAAGCAACCCAGCTGACTGTGCCTCGCGTGGGATAACCGTCCAAGAGCTTATTCAGCATCCGTTGTGGTGGACTGGACCAGTTTGGTTATCCGCTGAAAGTTGTGAATGGCCAACGTTGTCTTCACCCCTCGAAGAAGGCATCGATGTCGTTGAAGAGCAAAAATCTTCTAAACAAACTTCACTATTCGTCGCTGTTGATAGGTTTGATGATTTTTTGCAAAGACACTCGAGTTTCGCCAAGGCCAAGCGAATTGTTGCTTATGTCCGTCGTTTCTTATTCAATTGTCGTAACTCTAACAATCGTGAAACTGGTCCTTTAACTCAAGTTGAACTAAACGATGCCTTGAATATTCTCGTCAAGTTAGCACAGACTGATGCATTTTCGGCTGAAATAAAGACAATTCAAAGGGGCAACAAATTACCTAAACCTCTTCGAAAACTTAGTATTTTCGTCGATAAAAGCGGTTTGTTGAGGGTGGGCGGCAGGCTGACGCACTCAAATCTTGATTACGACTGCAAACATCCTTTTTTATTACCCAGTCAACACCGTCTTACAATGCTGATCGTTGATCAGGTCCACAAGGACAATCAGCATCCGGGCTTGCGTACTCTAGGTTTTTTGATAGCACAAAACTTTTGGATTATCGCGGCGAAACGTGTGATTAGGAGTCGTTTGTCCAAATGTGTGAGATGTTTTCGCGTTAGACCACAACCACTAAGCCCTCGCATGGCCGATCTCCCCAAGGTACGGATATCACAAGTCAAACCTTTTTCGTGTGTCGGTATCGATTTCGCAGGTCCGTTCCCCACATACATTAAACGTCACCGTGGGGCTCGGCCCTTCAAGACCTATATTTGCCTATTCATTTGTTTTGTGACCAAGGCCGTTCACATAGAGCTCGTCATCGGTTTGACAACGGAAGCCTTTCTTGCTGCACTTCGTCGTTTTATCGCTCGTCGTGGCCGATGCCAACGTATACATTGCGACCGTGGCACCAATTTCGTAGGCGCCCATAACACCTTGTTGCCTCTTATGCAGGAAGCAAGTGCTCTCGAAACCATTGAGTTCCATTTCAATCCACCGGCAGCGCCCCATTTCGGTGGCCTATGGGAGGCGAATATTGGGTCTTTTAAGACTCATCTCGATCGCGTCGTTGGAAGTCAGATATTGACTTATGAGGAATTTCTTACGCTGTCAACTCAGATCGAGGCCGTCTTGAATTCACGCCCACTTTGTGAGATGAGCTCTGACCCTAATGATATGTCTGTATTAACTCCTGGCCATTTCCTCACTCTCGAACCATTAACTTCATTACCAGAACCTCAAATCGATGAGAACGTTGCTCTTTTGAATCGATGGCAGTTAGTACAAAGACTTCATCGCGATTTCTGGAAACGATGGCACATGGAATATTTACATACTTTAAATCAACGCTCGAAATGGCACACAGATTCTCCTGAACCTAGTATCGGCTCTCTAGTATTGATTAAAGATGAACAAAGCAAACCGCTCAGCTGGTCTCTCGGTCGAATCACTGCTCTACATCCCGGAAAGGATGGAGTTGCTCGTGTTGCAACTGTAAAGACACAATCGGGTCCAATGCAAAGACCGTTGGTAAAGTTGTGTCCTTTGCCTATTTCTTAATCGTATAAAATACGTTGTATTTTGGTGGGCGGAATGTTGCATTCGCACATCAATAATATTTAGTTTTTTTTTTTTTTAATTATTTTTGTACGTAATTCGGAACGCATTTGTTGGTGACTGTTTTCGCGGTAGATATAGATTTTTTATTATTGCCAATTGAAGGTAGATATGAGTGTGGGCTGCAAATGCTCGGTCGCATCTTTGCCGTGTGTCGTGTGTCGTATCGCATAAAAAAGGAATCCTCAAATCAAGTCAGTTCGAAGCCTCTGGACGAGATTCCCTGCAGCATCAGCTCGTGGACCCAGGAAGTCGGTACCGACTGGACTGCAGACCAGGCAAGCGCTGGGTGAGTCGGCTTGCACTTTCTATCTGCTTTCACTGGCATTAGTTTCGTTTCTCGTAAAGGTCCTTCACCAAAATTAAAATTTCGATTTGCTTTCGTTTTGGAAAAATACGGTTTCCCGGTTCGCGGGCGACTGTACACATAGCTTTGAGCCACCGTAAAGAAATTCACTTTTGCGTAAAAAAAACACATCCAAATCGATCCAATTGTTTGAGAGCTACGAAGCCTAAACAGACAGACAGACATCGGTGTCAAACTTATTAATCTAATTATAAACATGCTCTTGAACGCAGCGTAAGACAATGATTGGCAATTTATTTAGATCATTATAAGGAAGTTAATGTGCGTCAAACGCATTGCGTATTACGCATCGTTTATCTCATAAAACAACTGAGCGCTTTATAACCCTCTTTTGGCCTAACTTTTCAATAAGCTATAATAATATAAGCGCAACGCAAAACAATTGATAAGAGCTACTGGGTCGCTGCACCGCGTTATTAAATATGCACGCTTTTCACGTATGTAAGTGTGTCTGTGTTCTAGAAATACGTATCTTTTTCTTGACGAGCTAAAATTAGGACGCATGCACTAAAACAACTGGCACCACATTTTTAAGCGTAAAATAGTATATGTTGTGGTTGTAACTCTTTTCTCATGCCAATTTTACTCGAAAACACTTAGTGGTGAAAAATATTGCAAGTTCGTTAACTTTTGAGGAGTTGACCTACTAAAACAGCCATGGAAGAGCCTCAATCATCCGGGCCATGGTATTTTCTACCAGAAAGCTAAATTTTCGGAAGAATAAAATAAGAACTTTAGAACTTGCGAAGGCTATTTATATATAATATCATTCGTTTATAAAAACTGGCCAAGTCATTGACCTATATTTATCACTAATTGACCTATTAGGTGATTAAAATTACGATTTTTGGATGTTCATATCTAAATAACAGTTGGTGTGTTTATGAAATTTGGAGCACATATGTATCTTGCCAGTCTCAATAACTGAGCCAAATTCGACATGTTTATGTGAAATAGTTTTTGAGTTATGAGGGGGTCAAAAGTGGCTCCAAATGGTTCGTGTAAAATTACACACGGTGCTGCTCGCCAGCTCTGTTAGCTTGAACTTGGCTTGACACGCTGCCGCGTGTCTTGATTATCACTTTCGACTGATGTGTTTTCAAAAATCGGCTCAACGAAGTGACAATCATTATAAACAGACTAGGTACATATAGCGTGACGTCACTTCTTGCGTTTGCGAAGAAAACAGCTGTTCGTGTCTGTGGGAAACCGCGTGCAGCGGGTAATTACAGTCTTGGTCAAGGACTCGTTCGAACTAAACGTATGCGAAAGTCAAACCTAATCCTGCCTAATGTGCATATATTTTAGTAAAGAACAAATAACCTAACCAACAAAAAGTTGCAATTCATAGTTATTATTCATAGTTCACTATCTCAAAAACGGCTGAACCGATTTTGATTAAACATGTCTAAGAACCATCGCTAGGAAACCTGCTTTCAAATAAAATAAAAACCCGTACCCGTTTAAGAGCTACGGTGCCACAGACAGACACACAGCGGTCAAACTTATAATACCCCTCTTTTTGCGTCGGGGGTTAAAAACTGTCTCAAAACAGAGACATTCATTGCCCCGTAACGCATGTTTGCCATAATTAATTTCAGGTAATGCAAAATATTCGCAAAATTATTCTAATTATAAATAAAGTGAAAGAGATCCCTTTAATTAATTAAGGAATAAATTTTCGCCTTTGTATCTGCTTGTTTTTTACCTTTTATGTACAATAAAGAGTTATACAATACAATACAACTATAAGCAATTAGTTACTTTGCTCACCTGCGACCTTACGGTAGCTACGTCTTTGCAAATGTGTGTTCATGCAGCTCCTCCGCATTCATGCTGTACGAACACACATCACACCCAACTATCACATGTCAACCTAACATGCCATGTGATGTTAGTCTAAGATCGGGTCCTATGGTGAACGATTGTGTTGCTCTGTTGATGAACTCTGGTTGGGTTTGAAACACGTCAGCGAGTGTAGTGCTGGAGATAGTTGTTGCATAAACGTAGTATCTTAAGGTCGCGGGGGAGCAAAGCAATTGCTTATAGTTCAGGGAAGGCTAAATAAGAGCTTGCAAGAGCCAATCTAAGACGCTGACCTTGACCCTGTTATAAATCATTCGCAGATCCCTCTCCGCGAAGACCTCAAGTCCATGGACTCGGCGAGCTCTGAGGAGCGGCACCCGCGCATGGGATGGCGGTTCGTCAAGAATGTGACCACAGCTGCTGGCGCCTTCTCGCCAAAATCCAAGGGCACACCGACGGCTTTACCTGGAACTCCTATACCAGTTCAGGTATACCCTTGTGGGGGAAGCTCCAATAGAGAGATCTCCAGGCAGATGTTATGCCTAGCGACCGAAGTCCGAAGGTAGAGCGTCGCAAGTTGTATACATGCGTCCGAGGCAGGTCCGAGGTTAGAAACTTCGATAACGCCACGTACGACTCTTTCGGAGATTTTATAGTTACTCACTATATGGCATTAGGAGTTGTTATAACCTCTTAGAGCTGTTTCCCTCTTGTCGGATGTCGGGTCCGGATTTGAATCGGATGTTCCAGTGGCAGAACATTTTATATTAAGCTGCGAAACGGATCTGACACCCGACAAATGGGAACGGGCTCTAAGGGCGTTTTCACCGCTAGCTCTTTGTTAAGTGTCTCTTATCCAACGGGACCACAGCTGGCGCCTTCTCACCTAAGTGCAAGGGCACTCCGACAGCTTTACCAGACTTCTCTACTAGTACAGGTATATTATTTTAGACCCGTTTCATCACTCTCTGTTAAGTTTCTCTATGAGCTACATATATTGGAACGATGGAGAGCACTGCCCAAGAGCAAGAATACTCCGAGGATACTTCCTGGAACTCCTCTACCAGTTCAGGTATACACTCTTAGGGCCTGTTTAACCGCTAGCTCTTTGTTAAGTGTCTGTTAGTTTTGATATAGATATCCAATGGACCACAGCCGCTGGCGCCTTCTCGCTTAAGAGCAAATGCACGCCGACGGCGCTACCTGGGACTGCTCTTCAGTTCAGATATACTCATTTAGAACTTGTTTCACCACTCTCTGTTAAGTTTCTCTGGCTGTTAGGAGCGCTCTCGCCCAAGAGCAAGTAGAGGTGAGACGTATTTACTGGAATAGGTTTTTGGAATAGGTTTTGGCTTGGACGCGTGAGCCCGCGATTCTTTTAGCGTACGAGTATTTAGGAGTACGGCGGCTGACAGCGTTCCGCCAACTTGAAAACAAGCTGTTATGTACGTATTGAATTGAAAAATTTATAAAAATTGCTGACAGTCCTAAGCCTGTATAAAGTATGTAGGGAAGTTTTTAGTCGGTATTTAATATAAGTTATAATTAAAAAAAATGAAGTGTGAAGACTGAACTATGATGCGGAATTCGGTAGTTCGATATTCGTAAAACTACTAAAACTAGTACGGTTTATAAGCAAACCCGGGAGCGCATTTACGTGAATCATTTTGTTTACGCAATGAGTTACGTACTCGTAGATACTCGTAGACCTAGTCTTTGGATCTAGTCTTTTTGTGGACGCGTACTCGCAAGACTCAGTCCGCGTTTTGCCTAGTACGTCTCACCTCTAAGCAAGAGCATGCCAACGGCATTGCTTGGGACACCTCTACCAGTTCTAGTGTAAACTTCAAAAACTTACATAACGGCTTATCTGAGTTAGTGTACAATACAATACAAAGACTCTTTATTGTACACCAGAAATAGTAAGCGATACAGAAAACAGATACACAGAGAGAAAATTGCAAGGTAAGCAATAGTCGGCCTTATCGCTTAAGAGCGATCTCTTCCAGGCAACCTTTTTTACAGAAAGAGGGAAGGACTAGTTTACAACAGGTGGTCCTATCCTATACAGTAGGTGTAGGTACTTACCTACTGTATAGTAGGAGAAACAATGAGTGAGCTCAGTGGCAGATAAATCTAGATCTAGTTTCGCTCGCTGATATATTTGAATGTGTATTTTTATTGTCTTTTTAAATAAATTAAAAAAACTTCTCTGTCAACAGTCAAAACCGGACAGCAAGAATTCGGACTACATCAAGGATCACAGGAAGTCGTCGCTCCCTTTCTATCCGAACGAGAAGGACGAAAATGTTGGAGAGACCAGCCCTGAGGTCAGTTAAGTTCAGAAGCCGAATTGTCGAACGCGCGGATGGTGGCAATCGCATTCGCCTTCTCTTTCTACCCCCATCTTAAACCGTGTGAGAGAAAGAAATGGTGAAAACGATTGTGATTCCAAGTGTGTTAGACAATAAGGCAAAGTCTCCTAAGATAGCAGTCGTATTTAATATAGCGTTGAATGACGTCACTCACAAGGCTTAGGCTGTAATTCCCGCGCGAGCTCAGTGCGAATTAGGAACCTCACACACGATGCGTATCTCTTAGAGGAAGGGTTACGAATCAGCCCGAAACATGTCGAGCTAAACTCGATGAACGTGAGTTATCCGGTACAATATCGTTGAATATAAGTTAAAAAGACCTTTAAATCACCCCCCAGGGTCTAGATCCTGAATCGCTGATGTTCCGTGATGGCCGCCGCCGCATTGACATGGTGTTGGCTTTCGAAGAAGAAGACTACGGCGTCATGACAGAAGCTGAAGCCAGGAGGAGGGATTGCAGACGGTCTTTTCAGGTACACTTGTATTTCATCACCATCCCAGCCGGTATTGTCCCACTGCTGGCACAGGCATCCTCTCAGGATATGAGGGCTTGGGCCGTAGTTGCCACGCGGGCCCAGTGCGGATTGAGAACTTCACACACACCATTGAATTGCTTCGCAGGTTGTGCAGGTTTCCTCAATGTTTTCCTTCAACCGTAAAGAAAGTGGTAAATTTCAAATGTAATTTCGCACATGAATTTCGAAAAGCTCAGTTATCGTAGACAAATCTTAGCATTATTCTGGTCAGGCCCTATCTACGAAGTGCATAATTCGAACTCCGTATCTTGCTGTCCCGCTTACGCTAATATTATTCAATACGAGAGTAAGAGGGACCATCTCTTTCATGCTTACCAACCATAACGAACTTGGGAAACTTGAAAACCTCCGACATTGACATTTCAAATTGCAATATCAATACCTTAAAAAAAGTTAAACCGATTTTTAACCCCCGACGCAAAAAGAGGGGTGTTATAAGTTTGACCGCTATGTGTGTCTGTCTGTGACACAGTAGCGCTTAAACGAGTGGACCGATTTGAACGCGTTTTTTTTTATTTGAAAGCAGGTTTTGAATAATAAAATAACTACTGCATGGAAACTCGCTTTTATGTAAAGAAAACCGCATCGAAATTGTCCATCCGTTTAAAAACTACGACGTCACAGACATACATACAGATATTGCCGTCAAACTTAACACCTCATTTTGCTAAGATGGTTTTTGGAATCTTTTGTATTTTTATTTTCAATTCCAAATTTTTACTTTACGGTCATCCCGTAAACCGAAATTGAAAATACAAACTGAAATATAGATGCACAGAAAAACAGAAAATAAGACCATCAGTGGTGTAGCGGTATAGCACGCGGTACGGATTACCGAGGACCTGGTTCGATTCCCAGTGATGGTCTTATTTTTCTGTTTTTTCTGTGCATCTATATTTCAGTTTGTATTTTCAACCTCATTTTGCATCGGGGGTTTTAAAATAAATAAAACTTGCATCGTCTTTACATACGTTCTAACTTCGCAGGAGAATCTAATAAAAGAGGGCCTAGAATTGGAGATGGAGAACAAATGCCTCTCGTTCGACGGGAAGACCTGGTTCATCAAGATCCATATACCCTGGAAGACGGAGATGCGGCTAGCAGAGGTCATTGGGATGAAACTACCTACTAAGCGGTTCATTACTATCTCTGTGAGAGCATGGGTAAGTTGTTATATATTTAGTTTTTAGTTAGGGTTCCGTAGTCAACTAGGAACCCTTATAACCCTTTGCAGAAAAATAGGGCACCTGTGGTTTTTCAGATATTTAGGAATTGAAGCTTTCATGCACATAAAATACAAAAACCATAGGTGCCCGTTTTTTTGCAAGGGGGTTCAGTTTCGCCATGTCTGTCCGTTTGTCTGTCTGTCCGTCCGCGGCTAAGCTCAAAGACGACAATCTTTCTTTCTCTTTTTCTTTCTTTCTTGTTTTCTTTCTCTCTGACTTTTATCTTTCTATCTTTAACATCTACATTTTTCTATACATATTTTTAATAATTTAAGTACTAGCTCTACTTCCTCGTCTTCAGAGTGACGAGAAACAAGCAGAGCGGGATAAAAAATGGCATTCAAAATGGCGGCGGCGCTGGAAACAGCTGTACGAGTATGAACACAGCCGCATAGAGTCAGAACCCTCTTTCTACGCAGCCACTGAACAGCGCGGCGTTAAACGTGAAGAACAGTAAGTTACTCTATTTTTAACTCCAGGTGCAAAAAGAGGGGTGTTGTTAATTTGACCGCTGTGGGCCTATGTGTCTGTCTGTGGCACCGTAGCTCCTAAACGGGTGGATCAATTTGAATGCGGTTTTTCTTATTTGAAAGCAGGTTTATTAGCGATGGCTCTTAGACAGGTTTTATCAAAATCGGTGCAGCCGCTTTTGAGATATTGAACTTTGAAGTGAGAATGTTGGGGGTTACCCAACTTTTTTTTGGTTAGCTTAGGTTATTTCATCATCGTCACCATCTCAGCTTGCTTATATAGGTGCCACTGCAGGGCCCAGGCCTCCTCTCAGAATGAGAGGGCTTTTTTATGTAGCCCATAATGTGATCTACAAAGCGAAAGGCTTCCCCTTCCCTCTGCCACTCTTTCTTACTGTGGCAGTCGGGTTATTTGATCTTTCAAATATTTTTAATCCCCGACGCAAAAAGCGGGGGTTCTAAGTTTGACAACTATATGTGTCTGTGTGTCTGTATGTCTGTGTGTGTGTCTGTCTGTTTGTGGCACCATAGCTCTTAAACGGGTGGACCGATTCGAATGCGGTTTTTTTATAATTGAAAGCAGGTTTTCTAGGAATGGTTCTTAAACATCTTTTATCAAAGTCGGTTCAGCCGTTTTTGAGATATTGAAATTTGAAGTGACAAAGTCGGGGTTCTCCAACTTTTTGTTGGTTAGCTTATTTAGGTAACTTTCGAATAATATTTTCGAGTGAAGTGATTTCAAAGCCAGACAGTAAAGTGCGTGTGATTTCTATCATCATCATCATTATCGTCATCATCATCATCATCATCATCAGCTTATAGCAGTCCACTGCTGAACATGCCTTCCCCAATGAGTACCATTGTAGAGATGGTGCGTATTTTCGTTACCAGGTTTAGATACCAGGTATTTCCTTGCAAGTATGTCAACCAGGTACCGTCCCGATATACTTGCAAGACTTGAAAGTATTTTTCCATAAAGCATACTGTCCCTTCAATGTAAGTACTACTACGTCGAAGTCGAAAAATTCTATCTTATATTCATAC
>NC_133499.1:3497420-3498163 GCF_025370935.1 Choristoneura fumiferana | reverse complement strand
CTCGCTTCGCTCGCTCGCCTCGTTTTGTGTTCACAATTGTACCTAACACTCCTTCTCGCGTTGCTTGTTATCGTACCTAATTTTCCAGAACCTAAAGTGACAGTAAAAATACCAATAAAATTACAGACATCTCTATGAAATAGGAAATATTTGGTCCCTTCCAGTGCTGTGTACGGGGAATAGGGTGTAATCAATAATAAAAAAAAAATTGAATAATTGATTGGTAACTTGAAGAAAGTGAGTATTATAACATTTGATATATCAATCAAATTCAAATCAAAATCAAAACGTTTATTTTGTAAGTAGACCGGAAATGGCTCTTTTCCATGACACTTTTTTTAAACTACCAGCTCTGTCGGAAAGACGATCATTGCAAATTAAAATGCGCCGCAAGAAATTGGCAGAGAGACACTTTTTCAAAGAAAATTAAAAAATGCTGATACCGAAACCGAATGTTTGGAAGTCACTACTTATTACCTGGTTTCTCCTTGGAGTAAGATACTTCAAAACAGTAGGTGTGTTCTAAATTTAAAATTCACCCCCGACGACACATATGCACCTTATCTGGTATCCCCTTTCTTGAAATTATAGAAGAAATAAAGGTGCAGAAGCGGAAATAAGTTTTCAAATTTTAATTTAAATGGGAGTGATTGGTTGGGTGTGAAATAAAGAAGAATTCTCTCATTTTAGGGACCAGTTGCAAAAGCTTTCTATCTTTTGTTCGACCAATAATTACGTAGGTA
>NC_133499.1:3455916-3497223 GCF_025370935.1 Choristoneura fumiferana | reverse complement strand
CCTCCTCCCCCTTTGGTGCTTAGTGCTTACCTAACTTGACTCCCTAAAAGGTAAGTAGTAAATATCAAATAAATAAATATCACGGGACAATTCATACCAATTGACCTAGACCCAAAGTAAGCTTAGCAAAGCTTGTGTTATGGGTACTAAGCAACGGATAAATATAATTATATAGATAGATACATACTTAAATACATAGTAAACACCCAAGACCCGAGAACAAACATTCGTATTTTCCATACAAATATCTGCCCCGACACCTCACCTCAAGCTTCGTAGTCACGTTCTCTAACCACTAGGCCATTTGGTCTTCTAATAGTAGTACCTACTGAGTCTCGTTTTGCGTCATACTGTGGTAGGTATTTTATGCACATTTCTGACGCCTCTGGGGAGGGGGGGGGTGTTACTACGAAAATCGAAGTTCGTATCGTACCGTCCCTCTCACTCTCGTATTAATTTTTTTAGTGTCAGCGGGCCGGCAAGATACGTGGTTCGAATTTTGCACTTCGTTGTATATGGCCTATTTAAAATGCATATATGTATAATACTTGACTCTCACGTCAATTTGCTGCATTGTGATTTGAGAACGTGAATGATTAGGCTATCTATTTAGGTATGATAGCTTTGTTGAACATCTAACTACGGTAAGTATCCGTAAATTGAGTAGTAAATCTAATTATAACCACTATTACTTATCAATGTCCCCAGCTTTTGTATGATAAAAAATTAGATAGGTACCATCAGCCCAGTGGCGTAGCTAGGTAAACTAGGGCCCTGGGGCAAGTAAAAAATGAGGCCCACGGCTATCAAAACTGGTAAGGTTTTTTGAAGTAAAATCATTATATATACAAATACTTAAAAAATGCTAAGCAACTTTATCATCAGCTATAAAGCAGAATTTCGAGGGCCCCCTGAGCTTGAGGGCCCTGCCCGGCACTGCCCCGCCTAGCCCCTTGGTAGCTACGCCACTGCATCAGCCAAATATGTGGCCTACCACCCTAAAGTTGATAATCGTTGCCAATAGATGTGTCTGTCAACTTGAAAGTTCGACTTTAGCGATATATTCATTTGATAAGAACTTGTTTAAAAATTCGTTTACCTTTGCTTGCCCGAATTTCACTTGCCATACATACCAACGTTTGCCATAAAATATGTAGAACCGTGCTGTTTTCAGGATTTTTTAAAATGTCATCATATAGAATGCAGTAGGTTAGATTAGTTTAATATCAACTCTGAATAAATTACTACTTCAGAAATAAACTACTTTATGGCAAATGAAAATTCTAGAAAACGATACATTCGGGCATATGAAATTCGGGCAAACGATAGAGAACCTTAAAAATTGATAGACCACTTATTTGGCTGATGGTACCCGAAGAATACTAAGACTCCGTTCCGTAAATGAAGCGTTCTATTGGTTAATGAAACACATTCCTTGAAACACATTCTCGCACATCTCTGGTGGAAACACAGGTTATAAGTCATATCTGACCGGGATTCGATCCCAAGACACCAATTTGCAAGTCTAGACTGTCTGTCTACTGGAGCGTAACGAGGTAGCGGAGCCGAGTTGCAGACTGTGTCTGTCCATAGGCGCGGCGGTAGATAGAGCGGAACGAGAAAGTAATGCGGAGCAGAGTTGCGGACTGTTTTTAGGGCTCCGTGCCCAAAGGGTGCCAACGGAACCCTATTACTGAGACTCCGCTGTCTGTCTGTCCGTCTGTCACAGGGCTCTATCTCTTGAGCCGTATTACTGTGGCCCCTATAACAACAAAATACTAAAAAACAGAATAAAATAAATATTTAAGGGGGGCTCTCCGCAACAAACTTGTTTTTTCCCGTTTTTTTGCTAATGTATAATATTGTGTAGATAGATAATGGTACGGAACGCTTCGTGCGCGAGTCCGACTCGCACTTGGCCCCCCCTTCCCCGCTCGCGCTTGTTTCTCCGCCCCGCGTTTCTCAGTTTTGTATAAATCTGTAACCTAGTTAGCAACTCCCTGCATGACCTCTGACGTGGAGCGGAGATTTTATGCAATTCTATTGGTAGGTAGATTTTTATCTCGCTAACGCTTCGCTGTCTCATTCTGTTCTAGCAGGAAGGCAACTAACACTAGTTAATAAGTCCTCGTGACAAAGTACAAATCAACTGTCAAATGTACATGGTGGAGTACAATTTTTTTTTCAATGATTAAGAACTTTAAATTTATGTAATTTCCAAAATCTTTATGAGTGGCCCTTTAAGTGTGTGTGTATGTTTGTAACTCCTTCACACAAGAACGGTTGGATGGATTTGGATGAATGTTGGTAGGTATGAAGATAGGACGTCTAGAATAACACAAAGCTCTTAGGCCTCATCTTCGCGTTCCATCAAGCGATATTGAGGCCAAATGTAAGCCTATTTTTTATAAAAAAAAACCGGCCAAGAGCGTGTCAAGGAAAATAAAAAAAAAACTAAAATGTTTGCACTTTAAAGTTGAATATTTCGCAAACAGATCACTGAATAGAAAAATTGTCTTGGCAACCCCCCAATGGTCTTTAAAGACCTATCCAACAATACCCCACAATATAGGGTTAGTCGAGAAAAAAAAAACACCCCCACTTTACGTCTATGGGAGGTACCCTAAAAAATTTTTTTTTACTTTTTTTTATTGTACCACTTTGTCGGCGTGACTGATATGTATATTCATGTCAAATTACAGCTTTCTAGTACTAACGGTCTCTGAGCTTACACGCGGACAGACAGACGGACAGACATGGCGAAACTATAAGGGTTCCTAGTTCCTACGGAACGCTAAAAAGGCGGTGTGGAGTGTCATTGGGTCTACTCTGTGTCCATAGCTGTTCCAGCGATGCCTGATGAAGATTCTCAACATTGAGCTCTGGCGTCTATATCTCAACTATGTGAAAGAGACAAAGTGTATGCTGCCAACGTACAAGTAAGTTCAACTTCATAAGTGACTCATGTACAGGCCAGGGGGCTACTCTAAAATTTAATAAGTTTTTGTTAAAAAAACTTAATACAAGCATCGAAAATACAAACTGAAACATAGATGCACAGAAAAACCAGAAAAAGAGACCAGCGCTGGGAACCGAAGGACCTCAGCATTCCGTGCTGCGTGCTATACCGCTACACCACCACTGGACAGGATTACAGACACAAATTTCTCCTATGCACCACATATCTCAGCTTGTTTGTTTCTTATTTAGTCACTTAAGCAGCGACACTAGCGACATCTATGCTTTTATAAAGCCCTCATCGAGAAACTTTCAGCACTCCATCGGAACTAACCGCTCACCCGGACTAGAGATGTCGCTATTAAGCAATCAAATTAAGATTGGTTTTTGGAGTCTTTTTGTATTAAAAAAAAGATACAGAAAAACTCCAAAAACCAATCTCAATTTAATACAAGCTGCTATAGTTTTTGTTGACTACTAGCATTGTTATCTTAAATACATTTCCGTACCAAATTTTAAGTCGTTTCCATTAACCATTGAGGAGTTATGTTCTGCGAAGACGATCCTGGCCCGAAGGACTGCCAGATTTATTGTATCGTCACCAGATTTACAGGTCAATTCACAAGAACTGACGAGAATGGATTGAACGAAAATAATTTGACTTAGACATTACTTACTTAGATTTGACCCGCACATATCCATACTAATATTATAAATGCGAAAGTGTGTGTTTGTGTGTATGTTTGTCCGTCCTTCACTTCGAAACGGAGCGACGGATCGACGTGATTTTTGGCATAGAGATAGTTTATGGGCAAGAGAGTGACATAGGCTACTTTTTATCCCGGAAAAATGCTCAGTTCCCGAGGGAACAGCGCGCGATAACCGAATACGGTATTTGACAACTCCTGATTTTGCCATATCTTAATATTATTATGAAAATATAGATAAACAGATAGTGTTTAGCAAAGAGAAAATTTAAATCGGTTGAAAATTGGATTTATAGTGATTTTTTGAAAAATCTATATATACCTGTCTCTTTCTCAAACGCTTTTCTCTATGCAGCAAGTATGGCGGTACTGGCGTGTGACGTCACATGCCAGTATGTCTTCCTCTGTCTAATCTTGAATTTAAAACCTTAATAACTTTGTTATTTGTAAAGGTAGCTTAAAAAATGTTTTTCTATTCGATAACAGGCATTGTGTAGTTTTAATTTATAAAACATATACAAAATAGTCAAATACCGTATTGCACGCGGGCGAAGCCGCGGGCAAAAGCTAGTACATACATAAATAGCAAGTTAAATAAAAGTGGAATAAAAACAAATAATATTGAAGGCTATAACAACTTAGGTACAGTCGTGTTCATAAACTAATATTTAATGAAAAAAATCTGAATACATCTCTATTGTTAACGGCGTAGAAGCGTATTCAGATATTTTTGATAAATTTTTGCCCACAAGTTTATGAACTCGACTGTACTATCCTACGATTTCAGAGAGAAAATGGCCCAGGCGTACGACTTCGCCCTGGACAAGATAGGGCTGGACATTCACGCTTACCCGATATGGAACGACTACGTCACGTTCCTGAAGAGTGTAGACGCCGTCGGCTCGTACGCGGAGAACCAGAAGATTTCTGCTGTTAGGAAGGTACGTGTTATTTGAACCTTTTAACCCTTCATCATCATCCCAGCCTATATGGGCCAATCAACTTTTTTACCGACACTAATCTGTCCGCGACATTTTTCAAACAATTGCAGATTTTTGTAAGTAAACATGTTTTTCTGCGATATAGATGGTCATGAATACATGCCATCCTACGTAAGTTCAACTATTACTGTGAAATATCTTGTTGGAAGTACGATTTTTTGGTAACGCCAGAGACAATTTTGGTAATGCAGGAGACGCCCAAAGTGTCGGTAAAATAGTTGATTGGCCCACATACGTCCAACTGCTGGGTACAGGCCTCCTCTCGGAATGAGGGCTTTGGGTTGGAGTTCCCTCTACAGTTTTAACCCTTAAATGGACGAAATTGAAAGAAGTTCATGGCAAACCTCGTCGTAACCATGGAGTCCAAAAAATTCTACATTGAAATAAGTTTTTTTGTTAAAATGTTCGTTTTTAATACAAGCTTTTTTGCTGACTGTACTTGCATTGCCATCCAAACTGCATTTCCGTACCAAATCTCAAGTCGATGCCGTTAACCGTTGAAGAGTTGCGTCCTGCAGAGACGATCCTGGCCGGACCACCAGGATGTCACTGCCAGATTATTGTATTGTCATCAGATTTACATAGGTATGTTAAATTTCAAGTCAATCCTACCACTGGAAGTAGGTCAAATTCAACTTGCAAGATTTGACACACACATAAATACATTATACATACCTGTGATGCAAGCTCTGGTCGTCGGATTCTTCCTCCAACTGATGATTCCTTATATATCACAGGTATCTATGTGAGTGTGTCTGTATGTATGTACACGTCGATTCCCAAGAGCTGGCACGAGTGGATTGAACTAAAGTAATGTCACTTAGACATTTTTGTAGGAAAATGACTGATGACATTTTCACATTTGTGTGAAGTGTATTCAGATTGGTAACACATTCATTCATTCCATTCGTACCAGTTCTCGTGAATCAACCTGTATGTGCGCGTCAAATCTTTCTCTTTTCGTTCTAATCTCTTCACCACTGTTTTTGTTTCAGGTCTACCAAAGAGCAGTTATTACCCCTATTATTGGCATAGAGACTTTATGGAAAGACTACATTGCGTTTGAACAAAGCATCAACACTATAATCGGTAAGTTTTAACCCGTCACGTGTCCTAGAGACTACATTAGGCCCTAACTTTTTTTTGCGGAAAATGTCCTAGACTACTGGTAGTTTAGGGACTCGTAGTCTCTAGGACGCGTAACGGGTTAAACCGAAACCCAAAAGTTAAAGGTCTTGGTAACTTAATAGTTTGACCTATGACCTCTAAAGCAGAGGATCGTGGGTTCAAACCCGGGCTCGCACCGAAATCTATGTGCGAAATTACATACCTAATTGTATACCTAGTGCCATCCACGAAGACGCGTGATTTTGTCGAAATTAGACATTAATGGTATTGTAATAAGAACCACGGCACGCGTCATCGTGAATGACTCTACCTATACATGTGAAAGTTTGTGACTTTTTGTGCCCTTCGCGCTAAAACGGTTGGACGGATTTGGAAGAAGTTTGGTATGTAGATAGCTGAACATCTGGAACACATAGGCTACTTTCTATCCCGATATTCCCACGGGATAGGGATAATATAATCAAGATTGGTTTTTTGGAATCTTTTTGTATTTTTATTTCAATTCCAAATTTTTACTTTTACCATCAGTGACCATCAGTGGTGTAGCGGTATAGCACGCGGTACGGATTACCGAGGACCTGGGTTCGATTCCCAGTGATGGTCTTATTTTTCTGGTTTTTCTGTGCATCTATATTTCAGTTTGTATTTTCAATTTATAATATAATCAATCTTAAACTCACTCTTTGTCGGACCTTAACTGATTACTCCTCTCATCTACTCAAAGGTTGTCTGGTAGAGATCCCTTAAAGTGATACGTCCGCCTTTGTACAAGTATCTTTAATTTTGTAAATTGTGTTTTGTTTCTTTTCTTTTGTACAATAAAGAGTTTACATACATACATACATAATCTTGAAATCACAACCGCTGGGTTTAGCGTCATACAATTTGACATGGCTGTTTTTAATGAAAACTACGATTTAATTCTTAGAAATTCCCATGGCAATTTTGGTAAAATCCCGTAATGTAAATGCCACTGCCGGAATTAATGCTTTATGCGTGCAAAGCCGTGAGTTAACACTAGTTTATGTTCCTCTTTACTTACAGCCGAACGCATGGCAATGGAGCGTTCCCGGGAATACATGAACGCGCGTAGAGTGGCCAAAGAACTGGAGACGGTCACCCGAGGACTGAACAGAAACATGCCTGCCACGCCGCCGACTGTCGACAGGGAGGAGATGAAACAGGTTGGTTGGGGGGTGGGAGGGGGGTTAAAGGGTCTTATGTTAAAGTGCTAATAAGGGCAAACAAAACTTTCTTACAAATGTGTGTACAGTACCTGGCCATAAAGATTGCACATCGGTCTTTGGAAAGAGACTCGGCTAATTTCGGCTTCGTAGAGCGTTGTCACACACTACTTATGTGACGTTTGTCACTCGTTGTACAGGTGCAATAGAGTACGGACGCATTTAGATGAAAATTTAGATGAAACGCTGGCATCTTTAGGAAAAAGAGGGAACTATCCTTTTTGTAGTAGTTGCAACAGCTCTCTATAGATATCCGAAGTTTACATGTCATTAATTTGACATAAACTAATTTAATTCATAAAGGTGCAGTATTTATTTGGTACAAAACGTCACTTTATAAGTACGATGATTGATGGACGGTCGCCAGTGTTCGGAAATCGTCGTGAACAGCCAATTGTATCTTTATCGCCGGGTACAGTAGAAGTATAAGTAATCTTTTCCCATCGTGTAAAATCGTAACACACGACTACTGTCGAATGCTGCCGACGTGTCTATGTGTGTGTTGTGTTAATAAGTGACTTGTTTGTATTGAATGAATGGGGCACTTTATTTATTAGTGACAAATGTCAAACTAAGATTTTAAAGTACATGTTATTAACCCCCACACGGTCAAATTATGTAGGTAGACAATGTAGTGTAAACAAAAATCCGTTAAAAATCTTAACTTAGATGTTAATCACTTTAAATCGATTATTAATCTCTCGATGAGAGCATCCATTGCGCTGTCATGATGGTTACTGAGACTGACTGAAGTAACATAACAAATACGAACGTTTTCGAGAAAATACAATGGGAAAGCAATATTCATTACATCTGTACTAATATTATAAACGTCGTCGACTTTGTCTATCACCTATTAAGTACTTGCATTGTCACCCAAACTACATTTGCATACTAAATTTCAAGTCGATGCTGACGATGCTATTAACCGTTGAAGAGTTCCGTCCTGCGGAGACGATCCTGGCTGGACTACCACGATGTCACTACTAGATTATTGTATTTTCACGCGATTTACATAAGTACTCCAAATTTCAAGTCAATCTGACTACTGGAAGTTGGTCAAATTTAACTTGCAAGATTTGATTACAGACAGAGATGGGACAGGTGAAACTAAATAAAATCTTTTAAAATGGCGGGGGATATTTTTCCATCAAACAATCTTACTTTGCCATCAGGTGGAACTATGGAAGAAGTACATAACCTGGGAGCGTTCTAACCCCTTGCGCTCTGAAGATACGGCCCTGGTGGCCCGCCGCGTCATGTTCGCTATAGAACAGTGCCTGCTGTGTCTGGCGCACCATCCAGACGTTTGGCATCAGGCGGCACAGTTCTTGGACCACTCGGCTAAGCTGCTCACTGAGAAAGGGGTGAGTATGAGGGCATAAGAATACCAGGCAAGCATAAGAAGACTATGGAGAGACTAGTATACCGTTGGGCGGTTAACTGGGAATGCAAGGAGGATGATTTACTTATGTAGTGCATAATGGTTTAAGAGCGTTTATACATACTGAACTGGCAATGTTGCATTTTTGATAGTTTTTCTCGATTATTCCACAAAAATTGAATGAAAATTAAAAATGCGGTCTTATAGAATCTGTTCTTAATATATAATTTTTTTTGACGACCAGATGGCCTAGTGGTTAGAGAACCTGACTACGAAGCTTGAGGTCCCGGGTTCGATTCCCGTGCCGGGGCAGATATTTGTATGAAAAATACGAATGTTTGTTCTCGGATCTTGGGTGTTTAATATGTATTTAAGTATGTGTCTATTTATATAATTATATTTATCCGTTGCTTAGTACCCATAACATAAGCTTTGCTAAGCTTACTTTGGGACTAGGTCAATTGGTGTGAATTGTTCCGTGATATTTATTTATTTTTTATTTTAAGTTAATGTGTCTACTCCAATAATTATTCGTGATAGACTTTTATATTCTTCAAAAACCGAACAAATGTTTTTAAAGAAAATAAAAGTCTATCACGCATAAATATTGAAGTAGACACATTAACTTATATATTAAGAACAGTTCTATCAGACCACATTTTTAATTTTCATTCTAGTTTTATGGAATAATCGAGAAAAACTAAAAAAAATGCAACGTTGCCAGCTCAGCAGGTATAAACGCTCTGAAGCTGCTCACTGAGAAATTGGTGAATGGGGAGTACTACTGGGAGGCTCTAGTTGATACCAGAAGAAAACAAAAGTACCAAGCGCAGGAATACCAGATAGCGGCTCTAACTGCGGGTGCTAGGTTTTTTTTTATTCGACTGGATGGAAAGAGAACACCACCGCCCATAAACATCGCGGTGGTGATCTCTTACCATCAGGAGACCCACTTGCTCGTTTGCCAAACAGTCGAATAAAAAAAACCCGGCCAAGAGCGTGTCGGACATGCCCAAAATAGGGTTCCGTAGTCATTACAAAAAAGTAAGTAATATTTTTCTAAGGATTTCGTATTTTATACGGAATCTACCAAGTTTAGATATATTTTATACCTTAGGCTGCTATTTACTCTTAAACTACTAATAATTCTCAAGCAAACTTAGCCGTTATAGTTTTCCTTGAAAGTTTGATATACTTACTACAATCTTGAATTTTTTAAAATTTTCCACCCACCGGTTTAGATTTTAGAAGGGGGGGCGCTCGATTTTAATGAAAATTTGCACTTTAACGTTGAATATTTCGGAAACAAATCACTGAATCGAAAAATCGTCTTAGCAAACCCCTAATGATTTTAAATCCTACACTACAAGATCGGATGAGATAAAAAAAATCACCCCCACTTTACGTCTATGGGAGGTACTCTAAAAAAATATATTTTTGAATTTTTTATTGTACCATTTTGTCGGCATAGTTTACATATATATCCGTACAAAATAACAGCTTTCTTGCGTTGATAGTCCCTGAGCAAAGCCGTGGACAGACAGACAGACAGACATGGCGAAACTATAAGGGTTCCGTTTTTGCCATTTTGGCTCCGGAACCCTAAAAAGAAAGTAGACCAGAGGAAAGAGTCATGATCGCCACAGAACAGTGCTTGGTGCGTTTGGCGCACCACACCGACGTGTGGCTAAACAATTCTTGTTGTTATATTGTTCAGGATTCGAACGCGGCGCGTCTGTTCTCCGACGAGGCGGCGGCGGTGTATGAGCGCGCCACGAGCGGCCCTCTCAAGCGGTCCACGCTGCTGCACTTCGCGCATGCGGACTATGAGGAGAGCCGGCTGCATTACAACAAGGTATGGCCATCGACATGAGTGTCATCGTAACAGAGACTGTAGAGAATATGCAAGCATTTTTAGGGTTCCGTACCTCGAAAGGAAAAAACAGAACCCTTATAGGATCACTTTGTTGTCCGTCCGTCTGTCAAGACCCTTTTTCTCACGCTGAAATTTATATCAAATACTCAGGTCTACTGTCACTTGGAGCTGTGAAAAAATCAAGCTTCTAAGGCTTCTAATTTGTTGTTTGTTAAAAAATCAATTTTAATACAAGCTATTTTTGCCGGCTGTACTTTTTCAAACTCAAAACTCAAACTCACAACATTTATTGACAAGAAAAACACACTACATCACAACAAAAACACATAATTAAAACATATAACACATAATAATAATAATAAAACATATATTTAAACAAAAAAATAATAATATTTAAACATATATTTGTCATTTAAACTGCATATCCATACCAAATTTCAAGTCGATACCATTAACCGTTGAGAAGTTCCATCCTACGGAGACGATCTGGCTGGACCACCAGGATGTCACTACCTAATTATTGTATTGTCACCAGATTTACTTAAGCATGATAAATTTCAAGTCAATCCGACCACTGAAAGTGGGTCAAATTCAACTCGTAAGATTTGACCTGTACATACATAGATACATAAGTACATTGCAAGTTAAATAAAAGCTTGTAAAATCGGTTAAGTGCGAGTCAGACTCGTACATGAAGGATTCCGTACTCCGTACAATTTTTTCAAAACAGTTTAGTGATAATTGTTTCTTAAAAATTGTAATACCTACAAGCTTTTTTTGCTGGTTAAACTTTTTGCCGACGATTTTGAAGACGAATCAACTAGCCCATAGCAACTGCCGGCTGTTACCTTGGCAGCCTAGCAACGCCTAACAACGCCTAGCAACCAAATGACGCTGAAAAAAATAAGTTTCTTATGACGAACCCCTTTAATTTTTAACTTTATTTTATTTTTAGTATTTGTTATAACGGCCACAGTAATAAATAATCTGTGGAAATTTCATACGTAATAATCTGTAAATATTACGACTCAAGAGATAGAGCCCTGTGACAGACGGACGGACACACAGACCGACAGCGGAGTCTCATTAATAGGGTCCCGTTCCCTTTGAGTACGGAACTTTTTGACTTTTAAGTCAAGTCTTATTGTCCAGAAATCTGTTAAGTAACTTACACTTCAACGGTCGAAACCGCAAAATTCATCAAAGTCGCGGCCGATAGCAAGACAACTATACCTTTTTCTGTCAACAGGTGCACCAAGTGTACACGAGGTATTTGGACATGGAGGACATTGACCCCACGCTGGCGTATGTCCAGTACATGAAGTTCGCGCGTCGCGCTGAGGGCATCAAGTCGGCTAGGACCGTGTTCAAGCGAGCTAGAGAGGACGCGAGGTAACTACTCGACGCCGTATATAGAGTCCAAAAAACCGGCCAAGAGCGTGTCGGACACGCCCAAAATAGGGTTCCGTAGCCATAACGAAAAAATTAAGTAATATTTTTCTAATGATTTCGTATTTTATGCGGTATCTTCCAAGTTTAGGTATATTTTATGCTATACGCTGCTATTTACTCTTAAACTACTAATAATTCTCAAGCATACTTAGCCGTTATGGTTTTCCTTGAAAGTTTGATATACTTACTACCATCCTGAATTTTTTCAAATTTTTCCACCTACCGGTTTAGATTTTACAGGAGGTAAACTGTACTTTGTGTTAAAACAGCCATGCAAAATTTTATGAATAAGCCCAGCGGTTGTGATTTCTAGATTTGTATCCCTATCCTGTAGGAATACACACAAACATCACGCCTGTATTCCCAGGCAGAGCACAAGAAACGTTACCGCTTCGGAGCCACTGGGAATATCGGGATAAAAAGTAGTTCACATGTTATTCCTCCAGACGTTAAGCTATCTGTACAAAATTTCATCCAAATCTGTCCAGCCTTAGCGTGAAATAGTAACTTACGCAAAAAACCTGACACACGGAGTTTTTGCGTGTTTCTTTAAGGTCGGCAACGCGCCTGTCGCACTTGTGTTGTTGCAAGCGTCTACAAGCTGCATTAATCGTATCGTTCCAGGTCACACTACCACGTGTTCGTCGCTGCAGCTCTCATGGAATATTATTGTTCCAAAGACAAGAACATAGCTTTCAGAATTTTTGAGCTGGGACTCAAGAAGTTCTCGCATATACCCGAGTATGTGCTGTGCTATATAGACTATTTGTCGCATCTTAACGGTAAGATATATAATATGTTACTCGTTACATTAAGATTTTTTTACCCCTAACTATGTGTGTATCTTTCTGTGGCATCATAGCTTCCAAACTGATCATAACCTAAGCAACAAAAAGTTGGAAACTTTGTCACTTCAAAGTTCAATATCTTAAAAACGGCTGAACCCATTTTGATGGAACATGTCTAAGAACCATCGCTAGAAAACCTGATGTATATCTATAAACTTGAGTTGAGGAGTTCCGTCCTGCGGACTAACTAGGATGTCACTACCACATTATTGTATTGTCACCAGATTTATTTATTCGCTACGCTCACATCGTAATTCACGCCACTCACTTTTTTTGACTACTCTTATACAATTGTTGCATGTATACTCATATAATAATACACCTTTTTTTAATACTACTGGATGGAAAACGAGCAAGTGGGTCTCCTGATGGTAAGAGATCACCACCGCCCATAAACATCTGCAACACCAGGGGTATTGCAGACGCGTTGCCAACCTAGAGGCCTGAGATGGGATACCTCAAGTGCCAGTAATTTCACCGGCTGTCTTACTCTCCACGCCGAAACACAAACACCTTAAATATTATTGTCTTCTTTACAATCTATATATATATAAAAGAAGAAACTGACTGACTGTCATGACTGACTTATAGATCAAAGCACAGCCCAAACCGCTGGGTCTAGAAACTTGAAATTTGGAATATATGTTCCTTAGTAGGAGTAGACGCGCAATAAGAAAGGATTTTTTGAAATTCCCACGGGATAGGGAATAAATGGGATTTATATTTTCACTTAAAAATGGCCCTATTTCCGTAACTATAATTATAAGAAACTTCAAATTTGGCATGCAAGTAGGTAATACTAACAGCTAAAAACAGTTTTCAGGATTTTCCGAAATTCCCACGGGATAAAACGAATAAAGAAGATTTTATATATAGGTACCAAATGAATCAGAAAACGCACAAGCTAAATTAATAAAGCTACAATGTGTCTCTAATCGACAATTAAGAATATTAAAATAGATCATAACAGTAATTCATATCCCGCGGGAACTTTACAATTTCTCGGTATATAACTCTAAAATTCTACGCCTATGGCGCAACAGGGTTTTAAAGTTGGTACGAATTATAATTAATTACGTATGTAGGTTGATTTTTGAACCCCAAATTTAACGCGAGCGAAGCCGCGGGCAAAAGCTAGTAGACTATAATTCTGTATATTACAGAGGACAACAACACCCGCGTGCTGTTCGAGCGCGTACTTTCATCTGGCAGTCTCAAGCCCGAAAGCTCCGTGGACATCTGGAACAGGTTCCTGGAGTTTGAGTCCAATATCGGGGACCTGGTCAGCATTGTGAAGGTTGAGAAGCGGCGGCAGGCTGTGCTGGAGAAGGTACAGTATGGGGAGTTTGAACCCACGATCCTCTGAGTGAGAGGATCCACTGATTCCCCTGTGTGAATATCGAGATAAATATCCTATGTATAGGCTGTCCCAAAAAGGACGCAAGATTTGAAATTGATGAAAAACACTTTTTTTTTTCGTTATAATATATTTGTATATAAAATCTTGAAATACATAAAATAGGGTTATTTGTGGAATACTACGTCAGGCAAGGTGTAAGCCGTGGTGGCCTAGTGGTTTGACATATCGCCTCTCAAGCAGAGGGTCGTGGGTTCAAACCCCGGCTCGCACCTCTGAGTTTTTCGAAATTCATGTGCGGTTACATTTGAAATTTACCACGAGCTTTGCGGTGAAGGAAAACATCGTGAGGAAACCTGCACAAACCTGCGAAGCAATTCAATGGTGTGTGTGAAGTTCCCAATCCGCACTGGGCCCGCGTGGGAACTATGGCCCAAGACCTCTCATTCTGAGGGGAGGCCTGTGCCCTGCAGTGGGACGTATATAGGCTGGGATGGGATGACGTCAGGCAAATGTCCTCCTAGGCTTTGCTGGCACATACGCACTCTCTTGTCAAAATTTTCTATGACCATAATATAACGCCAATTAAAACCACGATGTAATTTTAGGGAATGCCCACGAGAATTTAATAAAATCCCGGAATTTAAATTCAACTGCTGTATCTAATGATTTCCGCGTGCGAAACGCCAGTATGAGAATAAAAGTAGCCTGTGTTATCGCAGATATCCAACCATAATAATTAGTAATTGTTAATCTTTTTCCTTATCTACAGATCAAAGAGTTCGAAGGCAAGGAGACGGCGCAACTCGTTGACAGATACAAGTTTCTGGATCTCTATCCCTGCAGCATCGCCGAGTTGAAATCCATCGGGTACACCGAGGTAAGCATCTCTTTCTTTCATATGATGGCTCGAATTTAAACTCGGAACGCGTATCTGGTTCATTAACGCGTTCAGTTCGAAAAGATACGAATTTATTTCGATGAGGCCGTGGCGGCCGAGTGGTTTGACCTATGGCCTCTCAAGCAGCAGGGCTAAACTCGAAACTCGAAGTTTTCGTGCAGTCCCTCTGGCACTTATACTATTTAATACGAGAGCGAGAGGGACGGTACGACACGAACTTCGAGTTTCGAGTTTCGTAGTAGCCCTGCTGAGCATCGTGGGTTCAAACCCTGGTGCGCACCTCTGAGTTTTACAATATTCAAGTGCGGAATTACATTTGAAATTTACCGCGAGCTTTACGGCGAAGGAAAACATCGTGAGGAAACCTGCACAATCCTGCGAAGCAATACGGTATTTGACAACTCCTGATTTTGCCATATCTTAATATTATTATGAAAATATAGATAAACAGATAGTGTTTAGCGAAGAGAAAATTTAAATCGGTTGAAAATTGGATTTATAATGATTTTTTGAAAAATCTATATACCTGTCTCTTTCTCAAACACTTTTCTCTATGCAGCAAGTATGGCGGTACAGGCGTGTGACGTCACATGCCAGTATGTCTTCCTCTGTCTAATCTTGAATTTCAAACCTTTATAACTTTGTTATTTGTAAAGGTAGCTTAAAAATTGTTTTTCTATTCGGTAACAGGCATTGTGTAGTTTTCATTTATAAAACATATACAAAATAGTCAAATACCGTATTCAATGGTACGTGTGAAGTTCCCAAACCGCAATGGGCCGGCGTAGAAACTACGGCCCAAGCCCTCTCATTCTGAGACTAAGCCTGTGCCCAGCAGTGGGACTTATGTAGGCTGGGATGATGATGATGAAACTTTATTATTATTGTTGTTCGTTTAACAATTTCAGGTGGCGTCTATGTCGAACAAATCTTGGGCTCTGGGCGGCCCGCTGGCCGGGATATCGCCTGAGCTGGCCGCTGTCATCCTAGGGCAGAAGTAAGTTGGGGCCATCCTAAATAAAGTTACACTTTTAGGGGGATGAGGGGCCTCGTAATTTGTGACACAAATAAAAAAAAACTGGCCAAGAGCGTGTCGTACACGCCCAGGATAAGGTTCCGTAGCCATTACGAAAAATTCAAATAATATTTTTCTAAGGATTTCGTATTGTGTATTGAATCTTCGAAGTTTAGGTATATTTTATACCTTAGGCTGCTATTTACTCTTAAACTACTAATAATTCTCAAGCAATCTTAGCCGCTATAATTTTCCTTGTAAATATAGATATATTTACTACCATTCTAAATTTTTCCACCCAACAGTTTAGATTTTAGAGGGGGGAGGGGGGACGCTCGATATCAATGAAAATTTACACTTTAAAGTTGAATATTTCGAAAACAGATCACTGAATAGAAAAAATTGTCTTAGCACCCCCCAATGGTCCTCCAACGATACCCCACAATATAGGGTTAGTCTTGAAAAAAAATCACACCCCCCTTTACGTCTATGGGAGGTACCCTAAAAAAATTTTTTTACTTTTTTTTATTGTACCACTTTGTCGGCGTGACTGATATATGTCAAATTACAGCTTTCTAGTACTAACGGTCTCTGAGCTTACCCGCGGACAGACAGACGGACAGACATGGCGAAACTACAAGGGTTCCTAGTTGACTACGGAACCCTAAAAACCCGACTGCCTTAAAACTACTAAAACGAAAACAAGTCTAGTGGGTTAGAACTCTGTTACATTGATTTGAAATTTATGTTATGTAAATCTGGTGACAATACAATAATCTGGTAGTGACATCCTGGTGGTCTGGCCAGGATCGTTTACCGCAGGAGGGCACTCCTCAATGATTAATGACATCGACTTGAATTTTGGTACGGAAATGTGGTTTAGATGCCAATGCAATTACCGCCCATAATTATCCTGTGGGCAGTGTGCTAAAAAGTACAGTGTAGTAAGATAGATGGGTTTGTGTGATTTGTGTGTGTTCTTACAGTGTGGAGGTGGAGGAACTGCATGAACACGCATATCTTGCATAAACTTAGCGATCGTAAGGTCGCGGGTGAGCAAAGAAATTATTTTAGTTAATTTAGTTCAAAAGTACAGTCAGCAAAAAAGTTATTATTAAAAATTTAAATAAAAATAAACTGTTACAGAGACAACGATCCCAACAAGGACATAGCTCGGCCGGACACGTCGCAGATGATTCCGTACAAGCCTAAGGCGAACCCGCTGCCCGGCGAACATCCTATACCTGGTAAATATACGTGTACAGTACAGTTAGTTAGATAGTTTTTAAGCCTTAAATTGATAGTGTACACCACAATGACCATGATTCAAGACTATCTTTAAGCTTTTTTTTAATGTAGAATTTTTTGGACTGTAAGGTACCGACGAGGCTTGAACCACCACATACATACATACATTGCAAGTAAAATAAAAGCTTGTAGTATTATAAAACTTGTTTGGTTCCAGGCGGCACGTTCCCCCTCCCCCCTGCGGCGGCCCACCTGTGCACGCTGATGCCGCCCCCCACTTCCTTCCGCGGCCCCTTCGTCGCCGTGGACCGGCTCATGGCACTCTTCAACAGAATATCTTTGCCAGACAAGCGTAAGTACCATAGAACTAGTTCTACAAGCGTTCCATAGTAGAAGGTATGTTTAAATCATCTGTTTGATGGATAAATAGTAGATTGTATAGCAAGAGCATAAAACGACCCATTTTACCCGAGACATTCATATAGCCTATATGGATAGACACGTTAAGGGAGAAATGGGTTTAATGCTCGAGTCTAATAATCTGGTTTTCACTTCGATTGCGAATTCTTTAAAAATATATAAACTTTTTTGTTTGTGGCTATTGGCACCTGATTGCCCTGGTCTTAGACAAAGATTTTACTTTATGCACTAGAGCATAAAATATAATTTTATGAGTATAGTGTCAATTCGTCTGAAAGACAGTTGGTCTAAGTAGCAAGTGGTCTAAAATGTAACTGGCCCTAAACTGCTTTTTGTCGAAAATTCGAAAAAAAAATATCCCTTTTCGAACCCAGCTGATACAATTGTGCGGGTTAATTACATTTGAATTTGACTTTGACATGGATTGTACATAAGGTCCACTGTCACAACTCTTACATTTGAATTTTGAACTTGACATTGTATTGTACATAAAGTCCATTTTCGTAACTCTTTTCATACTCGGCTGGGTTCGAAAGGGATAGGTTACGCCAGCGTAGCTCCGTCAATTTTGAGTCAAAGAATTTTAGAACTTGCTACTTAGAGCAGCTGCTTTTTAAACGAAATGCTACTAACCCATACATGTCGCATACGAATCCAGCATAAATACAAATTTTACATACATGACAAGTGAAAAATATTTCATCCATTTAACAGATTCCCAACCTAGAGTCCGAATATAATAATGGCACGGGTGAAATGGCGCGTTTTAAGCACTCGTTTGTATATGTATTCGTCTCTATGTATATACCTGTGTTTTTTGTACTGCTTACTGTGTTGGTGTGCAATAAAGAGTTATTGTATTGTATTGTTTTTGTTTGTCACAGCGCCGGTGCCTACCCAAGAGAACGGCTGCGACACGAAGTTGTTTGATCTGGCGCGCTCCGTGCACTGGATAGTGGATGACGAGGGGATCACCACCGTCGCTAATAAGGTACAGTTCTGCTACGCAATTCGAAAATCGAAGTTCGTATCGTACCGTCCCTCTCGCTCTCGTATTAAATAATATAAGCGTCAGCGTGACGGCAACATACGAAGTTCGATTTTGGTACTTCGTAGTGGTCTATAGGGCCAGTTCTATATGTAAACAAGATCCGGTATGAATGAATTGAACGAGTAAATTGTAATGTCCATGCTACTAATTATAAATGCGAAAGTTTGTCAGTATGTGTGCGTGTGTGTGAGTGTGTGTAAAAGCCTGTTTCCACTAGAGCGGTGCTGAGCTAGGATAGGTAAATGAAGCGTTTCTATTGGTTCATTACAAACATATTCCTCGGAACGCATTCTCTCACATCTCTGGCTTAAAGGCAGCCTCATGGTGGGATTGACTTGAATTTAAGTACACATTATGCAATTTGAATGTCAATACAAGAGTACACGCAGCAAAAATAGTACATTGTTTCTTAAGGGCGGTAAATAAGGAATTAAGAACGAGAGTCTGATAGAAGCCCGAAGTCGAAGACGCCCGAAGCGCCACACCATGCAGTAACAAACTCATTTACCGACCTTGGGCTTCATGACAAGCAAATTAGTACGCGCAATGACTCATTTACCGACCACGGGTTTCATGAGAAGCACATTAAGGTCGAGAGTTTTATTTGGGGGGTTGCAACCAAGGTAGCCTGCATGTTACGACACTGTTTACGAGCAAGTGTTTATAGCATTTTTTACAAGCTTTTCTTTCAACTTGCCCTGTTTTTTTTTTTTTTTTTTTATATATTTGGGCCAAATCATGGAAGCTAAACTTGACCCACTTCCGGTAGTACGATTGACGTGAAATTTGGAGACAATAAAATAATCTGGTAGTGAAATCTTGGTAGACCGGCTAGGATCGTCTCCGCAGAACGGAACTTCTCCACGGTTATATATAGCATCGACTTGAAGTTTGGTATCTTCTTCTTCTCTTTTAAAATATGGCTTTTCAGTCCTAATTAATAAGACAATTGCGCCAGTGTCAAAGTAAACTCTCTTTGAGAGGGACGTTGTACGGTGATTCTAGTTTTTGCAACTTGATAGTAAAATTCCAGAAACCACGTGGATACAACTTGCGCATTAAAAAATGACAGACACGAGAGCAATATAGAATTTTGTGATCACTGTTCACTGTTAAGGTTAATCGACGTTAATCAACTAGCCAAACAAACAGAAATACCAAAATTAGATATTGTCTACATCCGCCATGTTCGAATGTTATGGAAATGTAGCTTAGATGGCAATGCAAGTACAGTCAACAAAAGTACATTCTGCAAATAAAGCTTGATTAAAAATGTTATTATTACCAAAAACTTTTTTTCTCTGTTCCAGTCTCGTCGAAGGAAAGCTGGCGACGATTCCGACGATGATGATTTGAGCATGGCTCCTCCCGTTAACGACATATATAGACAGCGGCAACAGAAACGCGTCAAATAAGTCCCACTGATATATATACTTATTATAATTTCGAAAGTTTGTGTGTTTATTGAGACCGCAGATCGACAAGTGCAAAATTCTAACTTCGCTGACGTTTATATTATTTAATACGAGAGTGAGAGGGACGGTACGACTGTAGCATTAGCCGTCTCTTTCTATCCTCGTCTTATATATTATATAATAGATTCTGTTTGATTGTGAGTTGATTGGATTGTTATTTTATTGATAAATTGTATTTTTTCTTAAAACTATTTCTCAAAAAGTTGTGCACTAATTTAAAAAAAAATCCTGACGATATTTCAACACAAAAAAATAAGTAATATTGTGTTTAAATATATACAAAACCTTGTGGTGAAGGTGATAAAAGGTCAGATAATCTTTGTTGTTGGATCCAATACAAAGTTTCGAAGTAGTTACAAAATTACGGTTTTTTTCCTTACAAGATTTCGTGACGTTTTCTGACGTCAAGAAACTTTGGATGTGTTATGCAGTTTATGTTTTATGATCTCGTCCTTAGTGTTAATAAATGCGTGACAAAAAGATTTCTTGTCATTTTCCTGACGGGACAACTTTTTGAGAAATACTCTTATATTAATAAATAAATAGAAAAAAAGTGGTGAAAACGACTGTGAGGCCACGTGCGTTAGACAATAAGGCCTTAGTATGCTAATGTTTTTCGGAACTCGAAACAAAAATCGGTTTTCTTTTTCTTTCTCATTTGAATCTTTAGAAAAACGAAGAAAACCGACAGTCCCGAGCGACATTAACATTCTGGTTGCACTGTACAGTTGTCATCAGAGAGCTACTACGAAATTTGAAGTTCGTATCGTATAGGCTGACCAGAATTATAAAAAACCAATAGAACCAACCAACCAATAGAACTAATTTTTTGCACTGGTAACAATAAATTCAAATGTCATCTGTCTATTGCTGTCAAAGTTTGACGTTTGCGCGTCGTATTTTAAAGTGTTATTTTGTGTTTTTGTGCGTTAAAATGCCGATTATCCATAGCCTTGGAAGGAAAATAATTCACATTGTATAAAAGTATTTGTCACAGAAAAAGTGTGAAGGATTAGAAAATATTCCTTTAAATAACATCACCGACACCGATGTCAATATGACTGGTAGGTACCGTGTAGTAAGTGTAAAGAATGTTGCAATATAAAACGTATAAGTGCCGCCCTCGCGTCAGGTGTTTTATATTCCTGATCAGCCTATACCGTCCCTCTTACTCTTGTATTAAATAATATAAGCGCCAGCGAGACGACAAGATACGAAGTTAGAATTTTGCTCTTCATAGTATAGGGCTGGATATTTCAGAGCAGCCAAGGTAATAATAGTTATTTATGTGGCTGGTGCATAATGAGAGGCATTAAAGTACGAGTGTGGTTTTATGGTGGTCGAAGGCGAGTTTCATAATAAGATCACACGAGTGTTTTAATGCCTAATTATGTATAGCCGCATACATAACTTTATCTACATGCATATCATAAGTTTTCTATAATATGTTCAGATATGGCCTGTATTTTGACTTTGACTTTGAATAATAATTATTATCTACATGCATGTCATAAGTTTTCTACAATATGTACAGATATGCATTGTTAAAAAAAGTATTACCGATACTTTAATGTAAACATTAAGATGCACTGTACTTTAATGTGAACATTAAGATGCACCGTTTCTGAACATATAGGGAAGTTATGATATGTATGTAGATAAAAAATATCAGAACATGGACTCTAATATCTTGAGAATAGATGCTCCGATAACTTTGACCACCTCGGCCGCTCCGAAATATAAGATGGCGACTGACGTATAGATTTTATTTTATTATCTCTCATTTGTCATTTGGATGAAATTGTGACAGATGCATGACACTGGCAAAAGTGTATGAATTGAATAAATGTAATTTGTAATATTTTTGTTGTTTTATTTCTTTCATCCCAGCCTATACGGGGCCCCAGTGCGGATTGGGAACATTTCTTATAAGTTTTAATTTGGTTCCACGTGTTTTTGTGTCTGTTTGTCTCTGATCAAATTGCGAGTCTGATTTAACCCATTTCTAGTGATCGGTTGACTTGCATTGCATGATAATCTAACCAAAGTTGGTTCCATGGTACCATTCTGAGAAACATTTTTAGGAAAAGTTTACCCATTGGGAAATCTATCTCTCTTACACACACTTTAATGAAAGCATATGATTTATTTTGCTTAAGACATGATAACAAGGGGTTTTTAGAATGTGCTAATGTGCAGTGACACGGCAAAGTATGCAAACATAATGTTATTTTAAATAGATTAAGCTAAATAAATAATTTTAAATTAGTTAGTACCATACCATACCAACTAACCGTAGAGCCAAATATCGCAGTCCGTTTGCGATTGGTTAAATAAAAACCAGGCAAGTGCGAGTTGGACTCGCGCACCGAGGGTTCCGTACACATTTATAGGTATGTAAATGTAAACGGGAATCGTGTCTTGAAGATATTTCTCGCTTTTTCCGAGTGATTTAGTACATCCAGTGTATGCAGAGCCTTACTCTTAAGCAAAATGTACGCAGTGTGGGGTCAGATTATATTGGTAATTGATATTTACAGAGACAAAAAATCAAGATTTTCAGACTTTTCTAGTTGGTTGTGTTATAATAGCTACCTTCATACCAAATTTCAAGATTCTGAGTTCACGGGAAGTACCCTGTAGGTATTTGCAGCATAAACGGTTGCATCTTTGGATTGCGTTGGCTTAGAATTTTGATTTTTTCACAGCTCCAAGGGACAGTAGACCTCAGTATTTGATATAAATTTCAGCTTGATACCTCCACGCGTTCCCGAGAAAAAGGGTCTTGACAGACAGACAGACAGACGGACAAAAAGTGATCCCATAAGGGTTCCGATTTTCCTTTTGAGGTACGGAACCCTAAAAATAAGCCAACCGCAAGCAAGATTGTAACGTCAAACCTGTCGATACTAACGCCATCTAGCGATATTTCTCCTCAAGAAACCATCATTACTAAAAAGAATAAATAAAAACCATTTTCAGAACGTAAAGTTTTATTTCATAACAAAATAAATACCAAAGAATGCCCCATAATAATTGCCTAAAACTATACAATTCATTAAGTTTCGATTGAATAATGAATGTCAATGAGAAGTCATACAATTCATTGGCACGACTAGAACAAATAGTCGCGACTATTTTTGTCGCCATGTACTTTTATCTGTACCTACCCGATCGCATTTAGAATAGGAATAGAAATTACTGAAAGAACAGCAGTATTTATTGATGATTTATCTGTTTCATCGATTCAGACGTTACGTATGTGGTTTTGGGTTGTAAATCTGCCTTCAACTTCCACAACATAAAACAAAATCATCTACATTACAACAACAGCATGTTCGGGGGCATAATGTTAAAAACTTTCGCAATTCCATATATCTCGGGAGTTAACGAACTATTTAATGTTGAAATTACTTTAACGTTTCGACCACACTGCACTGGCCGTCGTTGCGTGTCGACTTAATCCATTCGGTGCCATTGACGCACATCGGCGTCTTGATGGACTGATATAATGCCGCAGACGCCGATGTGCGTCTAATTTACCTTTTATCTGGAAGACGACGCTGACGGGCGTCTGTCTACAGAAGTGTCGGCATCGCGACTAAGTACGTAATCTGGCGTCAAATGGGTTAGTAGTCATAAATAGTAGACCTGAATAAGTCCCGAGAATACATAGCGGTTTTGCACGTGACATAACGAAGGTAAAAAAGTGTTCATTGATATGGACCTCCAATAAGCAACCCCTGAATCAATAAGTAGGTAAAGATATAGTTACATGTTACATTTCTTTCTATCACTTAGTTTACTGGAATGATCAAAATGCCAAAATATATACATCTCTCATACGCAGTATTCAAGTACTATATACGTACAGTCAAATCTTGTTTTTCAAAGTACCTAATCAAAAATGTCTTCATGGCTACATTTTAGTTCATTATTTATTAAGTAGAAACACATTTATATGCATTTACTTTATACAAGGCTTTGTTTTAACAATCTACGCATATATATGCCAATTATTCTATTCTGTTTACTTCGTGGCACTGCCTTCAACGGACATGACTTTACCGGTCGGACAATACCGACCTGATACTTCGACCAAAGGCTTATAACGCATGGTAAATTCCGGTCACTCAATATCAACCCGTTTGAATACCGCCCCAAGATTCCCGACCTAATGTATACCGGCATGATAATCGGAAGCCAAGTTTTTACCGACCCGTTAGTGTAGGTACAATTCTGCCAGAACTAAATTAAGTTGTTTTCTACGTTACATATCTATTAAATATTCGGAGTACACGAAAAGCAGGGTCGGTATTGACATGCCGGTAATTATCAGGCCGGGTTTGATCATCACGGACGATGCATACTGGGCTGATACTTCGTGACACAGATTTCAATGTACGTGTACACGAAAAACAGGTCGGTATTTCCATGTCGGTATTATCCGGGCCGGTAGACTGTCAGCAAGTTTGAAATAGGCCGAGCCTATTAGAGATTCACTCAGTCATCCACTAAATTAGCAGTTCTCGCACTTGACCGGTTACTGAACCCAAATTGTGCTAAGTTACCCCTTTTAAGTTGCAATTAAAGGTCTCTCTCTACCCATTACACCGTATCATACCATGACCGTAATAGGAACGAGTCTGTCAAATATATATTCTTTGTATTGAAAAGTGAGACTACCCACTAGTACGTTTCTTGACCAACCGTCGCCGTCGCGTGCCATGCACGGAGTGTCAAAACCGGCCAAGAGCGTGTCAGACACGACCAAAATAGGGTTCCGTAGCCATTACGAAAAAATTAAGTAATATTTTTCTAAGGATTTCGTATTTTATACGGGTTCCTCCAAGTTTAGGTATATTTTATACCTTAGGCTGCTATTTACTCTTAAACTACTAATAATTCTCAAGCAAACTTAGCCGTTATAGTTTTCCTTGAAAGTTTGATATACTTACTACCATTCTGATTTTTTTCAAATTTTTCCACCCACCGGTTTAGATTTTAGAGGGGGGCGGACGCTAGATTTTATAAAAAAAATTGCAATTTAAAGTTGAATATTTCGCAAACAAATCACTGAATCGAAAAATCGTTTTAGCATACCCCTAATGGTTTTAAAAGACCTATACAACAATACCCCACACTATAGGGATGGATGAGAAAAAAAAATCACCCCCACTTTACATCTATGGGAGGTACCCAAAAAAAATGTTTATGAATTTTTATTGTACCATTTTGTCGGCATAGTTTACATATATATCCGTGCAAAATTACAGCTTTCTAGCAATGATAGTCCCTGAGCAAAGCCGCGGACAGACAGACAGACACTAAAAACGGTGCCGATTCGCTTCTTATGGGTATGACACATCGTTGACATGTTGTAGTCCGCGTCGCGTTACATTCCGTGCCTGAGACGTCCCTATTACGGTCATGGTAAAGTGGGTAGAGACCTTTTAATTGGCAGTCCTCGCAGTTGACCAATTTTTCTTGAGTTCCTTACGGGACCCAAATTGTGCTAAGTTACCCCTTTTATGTTACAATTAAAGCTAGAATCCTCCCGATACTATCTATTCTACCACAGCACCGATACTATTAAAACGTAGTGTAAAGAAACCCCCTAAAGCTACAATAATGAAAAGGATGCAGTTAATGTATGTCCCGGAATGTACGACCTAATGCATGCCCTAGCAATTTGACTACTGTATTCAATTTTATATTGAATACGTTATTAAATACGAGAATACATCTATCAAATACGAGGACGCGAATCATCAGGGCGTGCATTACTAGGTAGTAAATTTCAGGGCAACAACTAAACAATTAGTCAGACGTAATTTAACCGAATCCAAAGGAAATTTAAAATAGTTATTATCAACGTAGGTATAGGTACCTTCACCATAACGGTAAGACAGCAACGTATTAAAAACAAAATGTAAGAAGTTTTATTTTTTATTAATTAACCGACCTCCGGGAAAAGCAAAAGGAATCGTGCCCATACAACCATAGTAATTCGAAAAGTGAAAAACAATGTCTTTTATATACATTGATAAAAATATAAATGCAAAATGTATGCATCTATCAATAAATATCACTTTTTACCAAAAAAAACGTGACATTTATGTTTATGTTGGTACAATTATATTCGTAAGGACAAAATTTTCATACCTACGTATCCCAAAGGAAGGTCAAAAACAAACTTTCCACACAGTTTCATATTCAGTTTAAGTTTATTATGTTTCATCGTTTTCTACAGATAGTTCAGACTGGCTGTATAGAACAAAACCATACCTGAACCCTAATACAGTAACCAATTATTAAAAAAAAACCTACCCCGCCAATACCAAATATTAACTACGAAATAGCCCGAAACATGTCGAGCTAAACTCGGTTTAAGACGTGAGTTATCCGTTACAATATCATTTAATATTAATAGTATCATCATAATTTCATAATATAAACAATACAATGATGACTAATATCATATTAATATCAATTGTTAACCTTCATAGAGTACTATATGTAACAATACAGTCAAACCCAAATAAACGCGTAGTCTTTGGTGTAGATGCTGAGGGCTTCCTGACAGCCGAAACATCGCTAGATGGCGTTAGCATCGTGAGATCCGTTTGACATTTCTCTCACGCTCGTGATTGGTTAAGGGGCTACCCGAGGTTTTCATCGATTTTTGACAAGTTTTGAATCGTATCTCCTACTTTTGCACTACAGATAGAATTATAAGTCAAACGGCTACCGGTTCTTCAATCTTTTATCTCCATTTTTGTCAACCGGATTTTGAAAAAAAAATGAATACTTAATTTTGTATGATTTTTTAAACATTGTCTAAAAAAACACTTTTTTCGTATCTCTATTGACGTGAAAGATCTAATGAGATCTACATATTTGGGTTCGTCTTTGACGTCTCTAAAAACGTGTCCTACCATTCAAAGGTTGACTGGCAGAGATCCCTGCAGGGATAAGTCCGCCTTTGTACTTAACACAACTTTTATTTATGTAACCTTTTTGTTTTTCCTTTTTGTACAATAAAGAGTATAAACAAACAAACAAACAAACGTGTCTAGGGTCTTCATTTGAAACTAATTAACACAAAAGTTATGGCCAGAAAACCAGTTTTTTGGCCTAAATTTGTCCAACTTTGATGCCAAATATCTCGAAGACAATGAACTTTGAAGTAAATATGGGATACTATATTGCTTAAAGCCGTTGCTATTAATATAATAAGCTACAAAAAAACATTAGAAAACTAAAGGAATTCAGATCGAAGGTCATTGGAGCATGGGATCCCCTTAAATATCTAAATGAGCCAATCGCAAACAAGACTGATACGACAAACGGACCTCACGATACTAACGCCATCTAGCGATATTTCGCCTCTCGAAAAATTCGAATTGAAAGAGATCGATAAATACGATTTTTTCCGATAAAATACAACGGAAAAACATTGTGCACTAATCTGTATTCTCTGTATTTTAGTTGCAAATGCGATCTTTTTAAAGTGTAATATTCATATTAGGAAACAAATGTGAGGTAAGATTAAAAAAAAGTCAATATTTTAATAACTATATCCCATTCTATATGACAGTGGACGATACTACAAGTCAGAGATGGGCAGGGCATTCATCGATTATTTTTTCATCAACTTATCAATCGTCACACAATTAATCACGATTAATTTAGTCGCGATTAAATTAATCGACGGAGTATTCGAATAACAATTGACCAATCGTCATTTTAAGCGACAAATCTCACGATTAAATCTCGATTCTAGTATGTATACTGTGTGATACTTATGAAAAATAAAATTTATTTATTCCTAATATTAAACGAGAGAAAATTAATCTAATTAATTAATTGATTAAAAATGTAGTCTCTGGTAAAAATTTAGTCTCGAAAGTCTTACGACTAAGATTAATCAATCGTCATTTTTAATCGTTAATCGCGATTGAATGAGTTAATCTCAATCGTTAAACGTTAGTTGATTACATTTTGCCCATCTCTGCTACAAGTCCATGGTCTCGCAAGGGATATAATTAAGTCATCTTGAGCAAAAACTATTCGAGTATACTTCACTTGGTGGCGTCTTAGTCTGCTACGGTGGTATTGTTTATTCCAATCATGGCAACTCTAATTTACCTGAAAAAAAAAAGTTTTATGTTAAAAATATATTTTTATACAAGCTTTTTTGCCAATTGTACTTGCATTGTCATTATACGTTTCCATACCAAATGTCAAGTCGATGCCATTTACCGTTGAGGAGTTCCGTCCTGCAGAGACAATCCTGGCCGGACCACCAGAATGTCACTGCCTGATTATTGTATTGTCACCAGATTTAACCACTGGAAGTGGGTCAAATTCAACTTGCAAGATTTGACCCGTACATACATAGTTACATACATTGCAAGTTAAATAAAACGCGCTCACCAGTTGGCGCCACTGTAGACAAAGGTCCTGCCTGAAGTATAGTGCTTAGTTTGTTATTATGAGAGTGAAAACAAAATTTATATTAAAACCATATTTAATACCTTAAAACTGTACCATAAAAATATAGAGCATACGTCAGTGTTGCGTAGTCCCGTTTTGCTCGGAAAAAAGGGAGGACAAAGGTTTCCGAAAGACTAAATGAAATATAAGATGAGAGAAAAATAAGTATAAATAATCAATAATCTAATCTAAAACTGTCTCAAAACACAGGCATTCATTGCCCCGTAATGCATATTTGCCATAATAAATTTCAGGTATTGCAAAATATTCACAAAATTATTCTAATTATAAATAAACCCGCGTAGCTCACCCAAAAACAGTGAAATTTGACATTTCGGTCGCTACACTAGCGCCTCCAGCGGCGAATTCATACGCGATAGCCCTCTTTGGGTAGGTCCAACTTCGACAAAGAAGTCGCCCGAAGAATCCAACTCGGATGGGCAGCTTTCGGGAAACTTCGTGATGTATTAGTAGGATACTTTAACCTATAGGTAGTGCCACGAGAGTTGAGGTGAATGATTATGATTACACACTTTCCAACTGTAAAAAAAAATTCAATTCATACACACAGCTACATGAAGAACTAATTGAACAAAAGGAGAATGAATGAAATGTCAAAATCCCGCTGTCATTAGATAATGATCTTGTGGGTGACCTCAACTCTGGTGGCACTGCCTATACCAGTTATTTGACCTTACCAGCGCGCCGCTGTCTTTTAACGTGGCGGTGGAGGCGTTTGAGGCGTGTCCCGCTGACCGCGGACTGTCAGATTTGTCTGACGCGTCCTGTAGACGAAAAATTACGTAAAAATAAATCACGTTCGCCTTAAAAAAACTTTTTCACTTCTCATGCTCGTAAAGTTCGTGTTTATGCTGGACCTAGGCGGCATAAAATGACGTTTTATGCTCTAATGCATAAAGTAAAATTTTCTAAGACCAAGGTCATCAGGCACAAACAAGAAAGTATCAATGTATTTTTCCAATAATTATTAATTTGTATAAAACTAAAAATCAATCAAATAAACCAAATTAAATTTATAAAACTAAATATTTATAATTATATTAGCAATGCATGAAAAATTAAAGGTACATAGTAAGTGACCAATGTTTCCACTGTTGTTAATTCATCTCCTCGCAATCGAAGTGAAAAGCAGAGTGTAGAACTCGAGCATTAAACCCATCCCCTCGACGTGTCTATCCACCCTCGCCGTACCAGCTCGGGTGGCTATATGAACGTCTCGGGTAAAATGGCTCGTTTTATGCTCTCGTTGTACAATCTACTATTAATAAAAAGTTCAATATCTCAAAAAACGGCTGAACCAATTTTGATAAAACATGTCTAAGAACCATCGCTAGAAAACCTGATTTCAATTTAAAAAAACAGCATTCAAATCGGTCCACCCTTTTAAGAGCTACGGTGCCACAGACAGACACATAGCGGTGAAACTTATAACACCCCTCCTTCTGCGTCGGGGGTTAAAAAACAAATATCAGATGGGACCTATTAAAAACTGTGTCCAGCTCAAACATTCTCATCGCGGTAATGGGTCACTTGCACTTAATTAATTAACAGAAGCACGGTTTCCACCGCGAATGGAGCGGTCTCATTCATGACTTTGGTTAACTTACATCAACCAACTTCATATTAATTTCAAGCAGCCAATGTTGGCTATCGCGTAATGAATTCGCCACTAGAGGCGCTAGTGTAGCGTGAGGTCTCCGAATTGTCAAATCTCATAGTTTTTGGGTGAGCTACGCGGGTTTATTTGTAATTAGAATAATTTTGTGAATATTTTGCAATATCTGAAATTAATTATGGCAAATAAGCGTTCCGGGGCAATGAATGTCTGTGTTTTGAGACAGTTTTGTCTTTCTGAAACTTTTGTCCTCCCTTTTTTCCGAACAAAACGGGACTATGCAACACTGTGGCATGCTCGATATTTTTATGGTACGTTTTTAAGTGTATTACATATGATTTTAATCTAAACTTTGTTTTCACGCCCGTAATAAAAGACTTTGAAAGCCATACTTAAAAACCTCACGCAACAGTGCGCCATCTAGTGAGACAAAAAACGATAGCCCTCATTGTTGTACGTTAAACTGAATCCGTATGGAGTCCGCTCTGCTCGCAGTGTAAATTGGGCTTCAGATTATTACATGAGCGAGATGCATGCTATTTATACACCGTGTTATTTTTGATATCCGTTAACTTTAAGGAGACAATCTACAGGTCAAATGAAGTTAATTTTTCTAAGGCACCAGTGGTCTAACTCTTACCATTTAAAAGATAATCAAGAGTTAAGATAATTAATTATTAGCAGTAAAACAGCGTAAAAGTCCTTCATTTATGATATTTTTTCAGTCCATTTAATACTACTAATATTATTAATGTGAGTTTGTGAGTGAGTGAGTGAGTGAGTGAGTGAGTATGTTTGTTACTTCTTCACGCTGAAACGGCTGGACGGATTTGGATGAAATTTGGCGAAAAGTTAGTTTGTAACCTGGATTAAAACATAGGATACTTTTTATCCCGATATTCCCACGGGATAGGGATAAAATCTCGAAATAACAACCGCTGGGCTTAGTCATGAAATTTGGTATGTAGGTAGGTGGACGTCTGGAATAACACATAGGCGACTTTTTGACCCGATATTCCCACGGGATACCTAGGGATAAAATCTTGAAATAACAACCGCTGGGCTTAGAGCCATGAAATTTAGTATGTAGGTGTTTTAATTTAACGTCAATGAAAACCACGATGTAATTTTAGGGAATTCCCACGAGAATTTAATAAAATCCCGGAATTTCAATTCAACTGCTGCATCTAATGATTTACGCGTGCGAAGCCGCGGGTAAACGCTAGTTTACACATATTTTAGCAAAAGAAAGTTAAATAATGTGGATTTTTTTGATGCCTTTCTTATGTGTCACGTCAATGTCACTCAAGTTTCTTTATTTTACAATTTAACAATTAACAATGAATGAGAAGCTATTATATGCAAGAAAAAAAGATAATTATTTTCGATTTTTTTTTTAGATAAATAGATAAAAAACTTTATTCACCAACAGGCCATGACATTATAAATTAAGTTGTCACGGCACAGCCGCGAAAAGGCGCAGACTCAGCAGGGCTACTACGAAACTCGAAACTCGAAACTCGAAACTCAAAACTCTAAACTCGATTGTTGATACTGTACCTCGTCTAACGCCGGCTCGCCGCGAAGACCCTCCCTCAGCGTGTCGTCGTCATCGTCTGTGTGCACATCGTAGAACTCTTCACTATCCATTTCTCCATCAGTTCCTGAGAATAGTAAACAATAATAATTAGTATACTAATAATAATAATCAGGGGTCGGACAAAAAGTGCGGATGACGTAAAAATGAAGTAATCTTGCACACAAGACGATGTTTTTATTTAAACCTCCGTGTGACATGTAGTAACTAAGTAGCATTAACGAAGTAACAAAATAATCGTAAATAAATCAATGGAATTCAGTGAATAAAATAAATTTCATATCAGTGAATAAAATAAAGAGGTTGATAAATGATGTGATAATTGTTTATGAAAATCAAAAATACTATTTGAAATCATCCTATAAATGGTTTGACGTCATCGGCACTTTTTGTCCGACCCCTGGTAATAATAATAATAAGATAACTACTCATGCTGGCATTTCGTGTGCGGTCTGGTCACATTTAATAGTACATTGTGTCTTAAGGGCGGTAAATAAGGAATTACGAACGAGAGTCTTTAATGAGTCGATGTTCGTAATTCTAGTACCGCCCGTGCGACATACAATGTTTTTCATCACATTTGCAAGTAAAATTTAATATTTGTAAAAGAAAAAATATAATTCTTCCAAATATTGGCGATACTTTAGGCTGTGCTCTTGGCAACGTCGCCCTTTACCTCCCCCTCCCTCGGCATGCGCCGCAACGTGCGTGTGTATGTGGTCCATATAGTCCTGCAGCAGCACCATCAGTACGGGCCCTGCCTCATTTACCGACCTTGGGCTTCATGGCAAGAAAATTTGTACGCGCAATGACTCATTTACCGACCACGGGTTTCATGACAAGCACATTAAGGTCGATGGTTTTATTTGGGGGTTGCAACTAAGGTAGCCTGCATGTTACGACACTGTTTACGAGCAAGTGTGATGAAAAGTTAGTTTTTTATTTGCATAAAATGTGGTACAATGTGGTTCTTAGTATAGTAGTCGCACACATTTTGCCAATTACTGGCGCGCAAATATTCCACTAAACTATTTCCTAAATTTGATGAGAGTTGTACAATCACCCTTGTGCATAGGTTGTAATAAGACTGAGGACCTTCTTCATTTTCTTCGGGAATGTGATCAGAATAAGGACATCAGCAACAGGTATCTGGATGGGGGCTTGTGGAATGGAGGTGTAAATGTGATTCTAAGTCAACCACATTCGGAAAAAGCGATGCTCCGTCATTAGACAAGCCTTAGTGTAGTTTTTGAGGCTCCCCATGAGGCTTACATAGCCACATTTGGTGTACTAAAGCCTTGTTAAAATATAAGATAAGATAAAAAAAAAAACATGAGCTGTCATTTTATTGCTTGTCGTATTTAACTCGCCCCTCGCCCGTGGCATCTAGATGGCTAAGGCCGGCCCTGAAGGTCATCATACAGCTTTTGTTTTTAAGCCGCATTCACATTTTTATCTGTCTGTTGTGTCATGACACATCAGAATGGTATAGGTTTCATACATTTTATATGGTTGCGTTCACATTTATCTGATGCAGTGTGTTGTGACAGCTTGTGTTGTGTTGCATCAAAGCTATAGAGAGAGAGAGACGTCATTGGTCGGCAGGGCTGTATGCGGGGTACGGGAGATGTCCATAACGCATGTCATAGGGCCTGCATTTGGATTTCACTAGTCGTCGCCTGCGGAATAGTCACCGCATGCTGTATATCGACCAATGAAACTGAGTCTTTATGTTTCAGTCACTCACCCAGCACGGATTGGTAGTCTGTGAAGTACTCAGAGTCAGAAGCTACACTCTGGTCCACGGCGTCTCCGGCGGGCGGGGCCGTGGGCCGCGGTTTGACGCGCCGCTTTTGCTTGTGGCGGCGCTGGCTGCAATCAAATAACCCTTTTTAAGGCCTAAAAAAGTTTTAATTTTATTTTACGATTTCAATTCGGCATTTGGCACTAGAAAAAATGAACCTACTTGTACTATTTGGACTAAAATTAATGGAAAGCATTTCACTCATATCATTAAAATATGCAGAAACAATAGTTATTCATTTAATAAAAAATTTAATTACAATTCGTAAATTTAATTAAAAAAAACCTTTTTGTTTCACAATTTTCACAAACTAAACATTGAGAAACATTAAGTAGGTATATTTAATTATTTAGGCAGGTTATTGTACTGAACTTCGGGCGGAATTTGGCCGAATTTTTAATTTTTGCCGAATGTTCGGCCGAAGTTTGTATTCGCTCCAAACCACATTCGGCCCATCTCTAATGAGAAACAAACAATCATCAAAAACATACTTTTCTTTTTGCAGTTCCCTTAGTGCTTCAAGTTCTGTTCTCATGGAGGATACTTGTCTGTCTAATCTTGCCATTTCTTGCACTGTAAATGAGATACATCTGTTATTAAAGTTTAAGACTTTATCCCGATCTCGCTTTACACTCGTTTTCGCAATTATGCTAAAGTTTACTAATTTCCTCTGCTTCAGTTTGTCTGTTTTAGGCACCTATTTTAAGGTTATTAGGGTTCCATACCCAAAGGTAAAAACAGAAACCCTATTACTAAGATTTCACTGTCCGTCCATCTGTCTGTCTGTCACCAGGCTGTCTCATGAACTGTGATAGTTAGACAGTTGAAATTTTCACAGATTATGTATAACTGTGGCCGCTAGAACAACAAATACTAAAAACAGAATAAAACAAATATTTAAAGGTGCCCCCATACAACAAACATACAAACAAATGAATGTTGTATAGATGGTACGGAACCCTTCGTGCGCGAGTCCGACTCGCGCTTGGCCGGTTTTATTAGATTCATTTGGCATACAAGTACAGCCCAGTCTCATTTCAATGTGGCAGTCTTTACATCTGTGTTAGGACAAGAAATAAAAAAAAGTACGAATTTAAATAGCAAAAGCGACATTCATAAATGTAGCTGCAGACTTCAGTTATCGTGACTGCACTTTGTCCTTCAACGATTCTAATGTTATGTAAATTGGTTAGAATAATTAGGAAAAAAAATTAGGTTATACTAACTTAGCATCGTTCTTCGCTTCTCGTTGTATATTTGCTCGTAAATAAACACTCCAGCGGCGCCCACGAGGCCTACTATAGCCGCTCCCACCATCATACGAGGGGAGAGAAAGTTGTTCATCTTTTAAGACTACTACGTCGCAATCCAATTGGAGTTTATTTACTTTACACCCCGAGTAAATTAACTTGCTTACACGAAACAACGCCAGTTATTTAGTACACACACTATCTCATTAAAATTCACCATAAATATAAGCGATGAAACCGGAATTGTGAAAACAAACGCGATGTACCGCGCGGTAAAATCGGTGGGTCAATTTGGTGGAAGGTTAAGTGTACTTGTGAATAAGGTTAGGTTAAAGTAACTCGATGTTTTATCGAGTTGAAAATTAATATAGAAATAATATATTCCGCATTATTAGCAGAATTTGCAATCGGTGAGCATGAAATTATAACGAACAAGATGTCAAAATATTTGTGTCAAGTGTCACTTTTTGCCTTTGGCCTGTCAGTCTAGTTTTATGAGACGTATTTTGGTCTTTTGCATTTTTATAAAATCAAAAGAAATAAATTTTAATGGAAATAACTGCAAAAACCTGAAATAATTATTGTTTTTTTTAATGAATGCAATAGTAATCTGCACTGAAAGTAGCCATTGAAATTAGGCGTAATTTAGAAACAGTGGCAGTGGCTGTTTGTTAATTACAAAACTTATGGCAACACAGGCCGCGTTATGTCAAAATGGAATGCAATGCCTGAGATTCTGGCGGGAACTCTTAAACGAAGCGCGCGCTCTGAGTTTTATTTAAGTTGTTTTTGCGATCTATCTTGATTTTATCAGCTGAAAAGTTATGAAAAGTGTTCAAAACGTTTCTAAACATGATTGGTGACGAAGGAGGAGGCGATAGCCCTCCAGTTATCAAGGCCAGGAAAAGGGCATCAGTGCCCGAGGAGAATGGAGAAGGCTCCAACGAGGATGATTTGTATTTACCCTATCTAAAGCCTAATTATAAAAGGTTGTATCCCGAAAATTCGTTAAATGTCGAATTTAAAGTGTTCATTGAGAGCAAGGACAATAAGGAAAAGCTAGGTAACAAAAGTCCAATTTACCTGAACCATATTTTGCTGCGGAGGTGAAAGGTGTGGTGGCCATTCGCAGAATAAATGCGAATAAAATAACAGCGATCTTCAAGCAGTATAATACGGCGAACAACTTTTTAAACAATACCAAATTCATGGAAAAATATAACATGAAAGCTTATATCCCGGCTGCGCAAATAGAACGAACGGGCATAATACGGTATGTACCACAAAACATTTCCAATAAGGAGTTGTACAGTAAACTGTCTTCCAGCTTCGACATCGTCGCGGTACGGCGCTTTACTAAAAAAGTCGGTCAGAATAGGGTACCTCTACAGACAGTGAGTATTACATTCCTGTCAAATACATTGCCAGATAGTGTGCAATACGATCTGTTTTCCTACAGAGTATTTGACTATGTCCCACCCTTACAGCAGTGCTATCGCTGCTTCAAATTTAACCACTCTGCAAAAGTATGCAACGGGAAGCAGCGATGCAGCTGCTGTTCAGGTGAACACTCGTACAAAGATTGTGACAAACCAACTGAGCTCTGCTGTATAAATTGTGGTGGAGCTCACTTAGCTATTTCTAAAATGTGCCCCATTAAAATGAGAAAAATCCAAGAAAAGAAAACCAAAATAACTTATGCAAGTGTTACAGACTCTAAAAGGGATGAATTTCCTCCATTGATCCAAAAACCTATCTCGAAACAACCACAAGACACTACAATAAACAACAATTCCAAAAACCTGGCATCCACAAGCTCTCCCTCAAAAACAGTTGACTTAAAAAATCTTTTAATGACCAATAACGATTTGACAATGACTATTGTGCGCACTCTAATAGCGATTGCTAACAAAGCAGACGATTCTCCAGTTACGACGAAATCTATCAAAGATTTACTTTTCAAAAACCTGCCTTAATTAATGGATCTAGCTACAACTTCACAACTTCGTATCGCTCAGTTTAATATTCAAAGTCTTCATAATAAAAAACCCTTACTAATAAATTTTTTACACAAAAATAAAATAGATATATGTCTTCTTAACGAAACCTGGTTTTCAGATACCCGTATCACCAACATTCCAAATTACAATTTACATTTTCGCAATGCTGATAATGGTCATGGCGGTGTCGCTATTTTAATAAAGCCATCATTTAAGTACAAGCCTCTACAAACTACTTTTTACGAAGATATTCAATCTATAGCAATATCAATCTCTACAGAAAGTGGTGACCTTACCATTTTATGCGTGTACTGGCCTCCAACAGACAGAAATATAAGAATAGATAGATTACGTAGCATAATAAATAATTTACCTAAACCAATCTTTGTATCAGGAGATTTTAACGCACATCATATTGCCTTTGGCTGCGTATCTACAAAAGGTCGCGGTCAACAATTATTCGATTTAATCGACGATTTAAATTTGTGTATCCTTAATGATGGTAACTTTACTACAATAAATTATCCTAATTGCAACCCCTCTGCAATAGACATCAGTTTCACAAGTCCGAATATAGCACCACTTTGCGCGTGGTCTGTAAGCGATGACAACATGGGTAGCTACCATTTTCCTACTATAACAAATATTATAATGTCCGTTGATAAATATCAAATTAATGCCCCAATGGAAAAGTTTCTATACAATAAAACTGACTGGAAAAAGTACTGTGAACTTTCTAAAGAATATTTTAAAGATATAGTGTTAGATGCTCAAAATCCACTCAAGACTTATGACCAATTCTGTTCGCAGCTTAACTCTCTAAAATTAAATTGCATTCCTAAATTTACTAAAACTTCTAACTTTAGAAGTAAGCCTCCTGCACCTTGGTGGAACAGTAAATGCGAACAAAGTGTCATTGATTCATATGAAGCATTAAAATTCTATAGAAACAATCCTAGTGTAGAAAATTTCATTAAATACAAAAAACTAGATGCTATTAAAAAAAGAACAATAGCAGAAGAAAAAAAGTGTAGTTGGAGAAGGCTTTGTGGCAGTTTTAACAGAACTACCCCTATTAGTTTAATTTGGAAATATATTAAAATGTTTAAAAGAATTAAAACTACTAATAAATCTCTTAATGATGAATTTATTGGCCCTTTACTGGATAAATTAACAAACAATGATAATCACAATTCCACTGAGAATCTTGAAAATTATTTTTGCCTTAACAACAATCGCGATTCATCCAAGTTTTTGCTTGATCCTTTTTCATGGAGAGAATTCATCCACAGTTTACAGTCTCGTAAAAATACAACGCCTGGTCTAGATGACTTTCCTTATATACTGATTAAGAATTTGGATCTTTCAGTTCAAAAGCTATTTCTAAATATCCTTAATTCCCTTTGGGTACTGCAAATCATACCACAGTCATGGAAAACACAATGTGTCATTCCAATACATAAGCAAGGAAAACCACCTGAAGACGCAACTTCTTATCGCCCAATTTCTCTGTCTTCATGCTTAGGTAAAATCTTTGAGAATATGATTAAAACTCGGCTCGACTATTTTATAGAAGCCAATTCCGTTATCCCTCCAATTCAGTATGGTTTCCGTCGCGGAAGAAGTTGTGCCGACAGCTTTGTCTCTCTCATCGAAGACCTGAAAAATGCAAAATGTAATAAATCTAGTGTTGCTTGTGTTTTCTTAGATGTACAAGGCGCTTTTGATAATGTAAGTCCCTCAATTCTTGTACAAGTTATGTCTAGCCTACAAATACCTGGCTTATTGTGCAAATGGATTTATAACTTTTTAACAGATAGGACTTTGTATATAAGACATAACAATAATATGTATGGACCTCGAACTGTATCCAAAGGTACAATGCAAGGAGCCACATTATCTCCATTGCTGTATAACTTATATACAAGTGAAATTTGTAAATATGTAAATATGAATAATGTTAAGGTACTACAATTTGCTGATGACTTGGTCATATACAGCATTAATTATAATATTGATCAAGCTATTAACTATGTTAATAAAGCCCTCAAAGATCTGCACTCTTATTATAACAACATACTAAAATTGAAAATTAACCCTTCTAAGAGTAGTGTATTATTGTTTACAAAAGACAATCCAACTGATGTTATAACTTATAATGATGAGATCATTCCAAATGTTCCCCAACATAAGTTTTTAGGAGTGGTAATTGATACTAAACTAACTTTTGAAATGCACATTAAATATATATTATCCAATGCATTAAAAGGATTTAACATTATGAAATGCCTAGCTGGAGTAACATGGGGCGCTGATCCCCAAACATTATCTTGTTTGTACAAAGCTATTGTAAGAAGCCACTTTGACTATAGTTGTTTTGCTTATATAAATAGCTCACACACTAAAAAACTAGATATTTTACAGAACAAAGCTATCAGAGTAATATCAGGTGCCATGTGCTCTACACCTGTTAGAGCAATGGAAGTGGAAACTGCTACAATGCCACTCATCCTTAGAAGATTATTGTTGTTCATGAGATTTTGTGCCAAGATTATTTCACAAAATAATAATTTAGTTATAGAAAGTATATTACCTGGCCAAAGGGCAATCGCAGCTCCACTGCTGTCTAGCAGTGATCTTCTGGCTTGTAAGTCACCCAAGCTCAGTAACATCATTCTGGAAATTAAAAATGTTTGCTCTAAAATTTACACTAGTAGTATTTCTCCTTGCTACTCATTTCCATTTACCAGTGTGGCCTTTGAAATTTCAGTTATCAGTGATAAAGTTCATAGTAATCAGGAGCTTCTAGAATTTCTACACAAAAACAGTAAATACTATACTCTCTATACTGATGGCAGTAAGGGTGAGGGGTATGTTCGTAGTGCAGTATATGATCCGCAAATTAAGTTTTCTCAAAGTTTTGTACTAGACAACAATTGTAGCATATTCACTGCAGAAGCATACGCTATTATTGAAGCGCTTAAACGTATCTCATGTGTAAATAATTATAAGGATTTTCTAATACTATCTGATTCACTTAGTGTAATTAAATCGCTAGAAAATTTCAAAATACATTACAAAACTAATTATTTATTATACAAAATTAGGAATATTTTGTACAGCTTCTCCCTAAAACAGATCGAAGTATCCTTTATGTGGATTCCTTCTCATAAAGGAATAACTGGTAACGAAATCGCAGACCAGACTGCTTTCAAAGGATTAAATATGTTGGATGTACAAAATATAGTGCACGTCCCTCTGACCGACTTTTATAGTACGTTTCGCAGAGATGTAAGAAGATACTGGACAGACATGTGGAAGAAAGATCAAAAGAGAAAGGAAAATGGTACGGAAATATTCAAACTGATTTACCCGTCAAGCCGTGGTACCATGATTTGAAGATTGCCAGTCGGGATTTTATAACTATCATAAACAGGCTTCGGTTTGGTCATTGCAATGCACCATTCCACTTGTACAGGCTCGGTATTGTTAACACTAATATTTGTTCTGCGTGCAATAACGCCGTTGGAGACCTAGACCATATTATATTCAAATGTCATAGCTATGCACTGGACAGACTGATACTTGCCAGCGAAATAAATCAAGCTGAAGAATCCTCCGCCGCCTCACTGACCTATTGAAAAACACAAATTGCTTCGTTCCTCTCTACAAATATATTAAAAATACAATTGGAAAAATATAGTGAAATAAGTGAATTCAAGTGATCAAAAACAAGACTTCTAAAATAAAGACTTGGCTTAAAGGTCTCGTTACCAAGCCACAATCTCCAAAAAAAAAAAAAAAAAAAAGAATGCAATGCCTCTTCATGGCCGTGTGTTATTTGTGTTTTTAATTAAATAAAACAATAGAACAGTAATTAAGCGTATTAGAAATTAAGTGATAATCATCCCAAATTGAATCTTTTCATGTTTCAATTTATTTCAAATAGCAATAGTTCCCCAATGTGTAATATAACGCCGCGTTAAATGGTATTGTTTTAAGCCGACGTTTAAATTTACGTATTAAATTCACAGTGAATATGAGTGCAGAAGGCCAAGGAGACTCTCCAAGTCTTGATAAGGACGATGACGCGTCTACACCCAAGATTCAACCGGGTACTCCTAAGAATTCACTAGGCATTGAAGCGGGTATTTCGAAACACCCTAGTGGTGATGGGCCAGGCCCACTAACGTTTATGGGTGAAGTGTTGGAACCGTTTGACGATGATGTAGAGACTGTCATTGAGAAGAAGCTTCCGCTCGAGAAAGACAAAGGTCTAGATGTTGACAGTGAGCTTGATTTTGAACTCAAATGGGATGACGATACAGATAACACCAATGATGATCAGTCTAAATCTAAAACTGATGCTAAAGTCGAGTCGGGACTAGACTGTGATGATGAACCTAAATCTGACAATGAACCGTTTAATCAAAAAACGCATGCTGCAGTCGATACT
>NC_133499.1:3397053-3455816 GCF_025370935.1 Choristoneura fumiferana | reverse complement strand
TGTTTTTAATTAAAAAAACAATAGAACAGTAATTAAGCGTATTAGAAATTAAGTGATAATCATCCCAAATTGAATCTTTTCATGTTTCAATTTATTTCAAATAGCAATAGTTCCCCAATGTGTAATATAACGCCGCGTTAAATGGTATTGTTTTAAGCCGACGTTTAAATTTACGTATTAAATTCACAGTGAATATGAGTGCAGAAGGCCAAGGAGACTCTCCAAGTCTTGATAAGGACGATGACGCGTCTACACCCAAGATTCAACCGGGTACTCCTAAAAATTCACTAGGCATTGAAGCGGGTATTTCGAAACACCCTAGTGGTGATGGGCCAGGCCCACTAACGTTTATGGGTGAAGTGTTGGAGCCGTTTGACGATGATGTAGAGACTGTCATTGAGAAGAAGCTTCCGCTCGAGAAAGACAAAGGTCTAGATGTTGACAGTGAACTTGATTTTGAACTCAAATGGGATGACGATACAGATAACACCAATGATGATCAGTCTAAATCTAAAACTGATGCTAAAGTCGAGTCGGGACTAGACTGTGATGATGAACCTAAATCTGACAATGAACCGTTTAATCAAAAAACGCATGCTGCAGTCGATACTGTAACTGATGAGTCATTAATCAAAGAAAAAACTACAACAGGACTGGAAACTATTGTAATACCTAAGATCATTGAGAAACAAGTTGATGTCATTGATGAAATCAGTGTTGCCAGTGCTAAAGCATCAAAGGATGATGCAGCTCCTGAAGAAACAAAATTAATTGATGCTTCTAGTGTTGACAGTAATGTTTTCTTAGACACAAATATAAAGATAGGCTTAGATAGTGAAATGTCACTGCCAGTTTCAGAAAATAGTTCTCTAGATGAGCGTCTAGTTTATTCTGATGTGGAAATCCCTGAGATAGAAGACGAGGAGTTACTAGATGAATTGGATGCACAAATAAGTCAGGTGGATCCCAATTTGGATGAAAAAGTGTTGGAAGATGAAACAGTTACTATTAAAACTCATGTTGAACCAGAAAATATAATTGAAGAATCTGATGATACTGTACCTCAACAAACATTAGGTTCAGAAATGGATGTTGATGAAATAAAAGATGAGAAATCAGATCCCAATGATGATACTTTTACGTCAACCAATGACTTAGAGACTTCCTCATATGAAATCAATAATGAACATAAATTAACAAATCCTGATGTTATGTTGGAAATACCTACACAAGAATTGATTGAGACATTTGATGATTCAGATATGTCTGATGCAGCCTTGGAGTATGATGAAGATGTTTTACTTAATAATGATGTTGCTGATAATGACACGGTTCTCATTGAAGGTAAATTACAAATCACTGATGATTTAAAAAATGCTAATGAAAATAAAGAAACTACATGTGATGAGGATAAAATACAGAGTGACATTATCATAAATGTACAACCAGATATCCTGCAAATTGAGGATACCAAAGTATCAACAAAAACTTCTGAGATGATGGATGAGGATGAATTGCTTGAAAGCAGTTCAGAAAATGATTTTCCTACAAATATAGAAGTAACAGCATCTGATAATAATGAAATTAACCTAATGGACGTAGATACTGAGAATGAAGACAGTCATGCTGATATAATTCTTGAAGCATCACATTTAGAACCAAAAGTTATTGAAGAAACTGAAGATCCCATAGCTGATTTAGCATCAACAACTACTTTGAAAGCAGAAGATATAAATATTCCAGCTGCTTTATCACCAAAACTTGACACAGAAGTTGTCAAAATCAGTTCATCAAGTGACATAGAGGCAGTGAGTGTAAACATAAAGGAAATCACTCCTGTTGTTGAAATGACACCTGAAATGGACAAAGAACTCAAAGAAACTCATTCTTCTGCTGATTTTGTGCCAAAAATGATTCCAGAAACTATGGAAGTCGTTTGTACAGCTGAAGTGCCAACAGTAGCTGGTGCTGTCAAAGAAGTCACTGATGACGATGATGCTTTAGAAAAAGTTGTTAAGGAATTTACAACCAGTCCTGCTGAAACAGAGCCAGAAGTGCCTTCAGAGGCGACAGCGAGTTGCAAAGCTAACCCAGAAAATATCACAGCTGTCAAAGAAGTTATTACTATCAATCATAATCCACTAAAGGTAGTTGAAGAAATTAAAACCACTCTTGAAATAGATCCAGAAGTATCTGCAGAGGTGACAGAAGCTAAGAAAGATACTTCTACTGAAGCTGACTTAGAAGTTGCACCTGTCAAAGAAGTTTCTACCACTGATGATCTGCCACCAGAAGTAGTCAAAGAAGTTAAAACCACTACTGCTGAAATAGAGCCAGTGACTACAGAAGCTAAAGAAGAAGCTGTTGCTGATGTGCCAATAAAAGAAATTGCAGGTAAAGAAGAAAGTAAAGACACAGCGCAACCTTCAACATCTAAATACATGCAGGAGTCTTCTGATGAAGACCAGGAACCTACCGACAGTCTTGGATTGCTGGCAGAGTCCTCGAGAGTGATGGATGATGATGATGAACAGGAACATGATGATGAAGATGATGATGATGACTTTGATCAGGATGATGGTAAGTGCATCAAGTTAGTTCACAGTTTCACACATTTAGAGCGAATTGTGACACAAAACCAAAATAGTTGTGATTTATGTAGTAATAAATTGTGTGGCATAAAGGACAACCAAGGTATAGGTAGTTCCACGAGAGTTGAGGTCACGCACACATGAACATGCCCTGATATGTTGCTATTACGATCAGGGTAAGATACAATATAATGGGTAGAGACCTTTTGTCCCAAGTTGGGCGTGGTATGTAATTTTCGAGAATTCTTATTGGAAATTCAGTAAAAGATCCAGAATTTCAATTCAACTGATGGTTTACGCGAGCAAATCCATGGGTGAAAGCTACTCTAAAATAAATATTAACACAAAGTCAAACTTATGTTACAGAAAGCAATCAAATGATAGATCAGTCTGAGGACTCGAATGCTCAGCATTCAGAGACTGAAGTGAAGGAAACTATGGAGGCAGACCAGCCGAATGTGGAGCCAGTACAGTTCCAAATAGCTGAGGTGCTGAGCACCACTGATATTGAAGTCTTGGGTGAGAGTGAGGTAAGTGAATCTAGACAGTTGGTAGCGAGTCAAGGGAAATAGGAAGTCAAGTAAATTTATTCTTAAGGTTTTATCCTCCAAAGAAGGAGTTAACAGAAGTGGGAATACCATTTTGGTGAGCAGTGTGCATCCAAGGGTGTAGGGATCTGGTACAGAACCATCCAAGCTAGTCCCTTGTGGACCTTGGTTTGACTCTGCCAACCTTTTTTTTTATATATACAAGAACAAGAAAAGTGTTAGTATCTGCTTTCAGGGTTTTTTCCGGACACATTCCCAAAAATAAATTCTTGTTAATGATAGGAGCCCTGTGACAGACGGACAGACAGACAGACAGACAGCAGAGTCTCAGTAATAGGGTTCCATGGGCATGCTTCGGGTATGGACCCTTAAAAAGGTTTTAGCCTAAACTATCTGCTTTATTTAATTTTAGTGAAATTTGGCATGTAGATAGCTGGACATTTGGAATAACACATAGGCTACTTTTTATCGCAGTATTCAAAGGTGATTGTACAACTCTCATCAAATTCAAAAAACAGTTAAGTGGAATGTGACCAGACCGCACACGAAAAGCCCACACGAGGAGATCCCTGGGGAGGCTGGAATGATCAAACCAGGGTACTTTGGAGATTTTACTCTCTATGGTGACGTACCAAATGCCCTTAGTCATGGATTCAATACTGAACATTTTCTGCCATTTTGCAAAACACTTCTTCCTGGCTAATTGCATTAGCTCAGCACCATAAGGTTTATCCAAGAGACACATACCATCCATAACTGCTAACTTAGCCATTCTATCAACTTTTTTCAAAATTGTACCTTCTGTAGGTTACAGAGAGTCTAGAAGCCACTGAAGATACGGAGGTGGAGACGGCTGTGAAATCACTGCTTGAGATTGAGGAGGCTACGAATATCGAAGAAGCAGTGGATGCTGTAAGTCATATAGTATTTTTACAAACTTGTAGCAACCTTCAATAATCGAATGAATAAATTAATTGACCCTAACGCCATCTAGTCAACATGTACACTAATCTATATCTATACTAATTATTATGAAGAGGAAAGATTTGTATTTTTACAAGATTTTTACTTGCAATGCCTTAATTAAAGAACTAGCAAATAAATCAAGATTGGTTTTTGGAGTCTTTTGTAATTTTTATTTCAACTCCAAATTTAGCTGCGCTGGTCTCTTTTTCTGGTTTTTCTGTTCAGTTTGTATTTTCGATAGCAAATAAATCATCCTAAATGTGTATGTGTGTACATATTTTTGAAGGCCTAGATTAGATAAGTCCATATTTTTGCAGGGTAGGACCTTGTGCAAGGTCCGCCCGGATTGCTACCACCATCTTGCTCGCTAATCCTGCCGTGAAGCAGCAGTGCTTGCACTGTTGTGTTTCGGCGTGGAGAGTAAGACAGCTGGTGAAATTACTGGCACTTGAGGTATCCCATCTTAGGCCTCTAGGTTGGCAACGCATCTGCAATACCCCTGGTGTTGCAGATGTTTATGGGCGGTGGTGATCTCTTACCATCAGGAGACCCACTTGCTCGTTTGCCATCCAGTCGAATAAAAAAAAAACTTGACTGTATTTGCAAGTTAAATTTTCCCACTGGTCAGATTGACTTGAAATTTGCATACTTAGTAAATCTGGTGACAATACAATAATCTGGTAGTGGCATCCTGGTGGTCTGGCCGGGACCGTCTCCGCAAGACGGAGGCATAGCAATACTTATGAAAAGAGGGGGGGATGCCAAAAATGGTCTAAATTTATGTGACATACATAAGTAACATATTGCCAGGTGACAGAAACAGTCGAGTGCGGGACAGAAGATGCTGGCAAGCTGTCAGAGGAGCCTGTCAAGGATGACGAGGCAGAGGGAGCAGCCAGCAAGCTCCGGGAGTTGTTGACTAAAGAAAAAGGTATGGTCATGGAATATGCTCGACTTGGTGGGGGCACTGTCATGACCCTAGAATTTCTTTTCACATTGAACTAACAAAATTTCAATAGAATCTTGCACTTGAGTTAGGGGCTGTTTCACCATCCATTGATTAGTGTTAAGTGACGGTTATTCGAACAAAGAAATAGAGATAGCATCACATTTAACCGTCACTTAACACTAATCAATGGATGGTGAAACAGCCCCTTAGTATAAATAATAAATAAATAAATAAATATCATGGGACAATTCACATCAATTGACCTAGTCCCAAAGTAAGCTTAGCAAAGCTTGTGCTATGGTACTAAGCAACGATAAATATAATTATATAGATATAGATAAGTACATACTTAAATACATATTAAACACCCAAGACCGAGAACAAACATTCGTATGTATCATACAAATATCTGCCCCGACACGGAATCGAACCCTGGACCTCAAGCTTCGTAGTCATCTCTAACCACTAGGCCATCTGGTCGTCAAGATAATAAATAAAGAAGATAATAAATTTTTATCATAAATTAAATGCACGATCGACGTGAAATGCGACTAAAAAAAATAAACATTGTGACACAACGTTATAATTAAATATATCTATATATAAAAAGGCAAAAAGTGATTGACTGAGTATCAACGCACAGCCAAACGCGGTTCTAGGGATTCAATTTAGCACGTAGTTCCTTTAAGGTCTAGGGGTGCACTAAGAAAGGATTTTTGCAAAATCACCCTCTAAGGGGTGAATGGGGTCCAAATTAGTATGGAAACAAGATTAGTAAGACTATTTTATTCGAAAACTTCACAGGGAGTATCTTAAGAGTCCGCAGCAAGCTTGATTCTCCATACAAATCGTAGTTACGTCCTTATTTTAAAATAACAAGTAGCATCATCATGATTTTTTGTAAATACAATGAGATAAGGCATATCTAGGCCTGAAATTAGTTTATGACTCTTGAAATGGTATTACAAAGAAAATAGAACGAGTACAAGTTTTGCATTTTAAGAGCCAAAAACCCTGTGCAGTTCGGTTAAATACTACGGCCAAAATATAGTTCAGATTGAAGTCAAAACCTATTTCCGGCATCGACTAAACTATGTAGTTTCATAAGAAAAAGCATTTTTCCGAAATGATTTTGTGGTTTTCAAATGAGAACGAAACTACGAAAATCAGTAAAAAAACTATACATTTTTTATGCGAATCTGCAGCGAATCACTCTAGCGCGGGGGAACGGTACGGGGGGAGGGCGGTACGCGCCGCCCTTGTCCTTGGTTTACGCTGGCCCTGCGTGTGCGTGCGTCGCTCGTTAGTAGTGACTCGTCAGCTGTGCGCGAGAGTTACGTAATATTATTTTGGTGAATTCTCTTCGTATCATAAACGCGATCTAACTACTTACGACTTGGACTGATAACGGATTTGATATTTCTTGGTGATACTGGTGGTGTGTGTGCACATACTGTTCGACGACCTTGGCTTTCTTATATGGACTTTGCATTTTTATGTTACAAAAATGGATAAACAGGGTAAGTACCTACCTAGATGCATTTTAGTCAATATTACCAAGTACTTATAAAAAATGGGTCCATATATCGGCTCGCATACTGACAAACGATGATTTGGACAAAAAAAATTATGGTTTTACTAGAAAAGAGAAAAGAGTACCTATGCGAACTATGGCGCTCCCATAAAAAATAATTATTAATGTTCTTGTTTCCAGAAGTGAAAAGATCATCGAAGACAAGATTATGGTTATCGGCTCGTAGGAAAAAAAAAGGACCGGCTCGTCATAAAAAGAAAACATTAATCCTAATAGGTAAGTTATAACTAGGACAGTAGCGTAAGATTTTTCTTCCTTGTCCTCTATTACAAGCTTTTATTTAGTTTCACCTGTCCCGATATTTGTCTGTAATCAAATCTTGCATTCGACCAACTTCTAGCAGTCGGATTGACTTGAAATTTTGCATAATTATGTAAATTGCGTGACAATACAATAATCTGGTAGCTGACATCCTGGTAGTCCGGCCAGAATCGTCTCCGAAGGACGGAACTCTTCAACTGTTACAATGTTATCGACTTGTTTTTGGTATAGGTACAAAATAAATGTAGTTTGGTAACAATGCTAGTAAAGTCGACAAAAAGTACAGTCAGCAAAAAAGCTTGTATTAAAAATGAATTTTCGTACTCGTACCTTTATTTATTATTTTTGTACGACGTAGGTACACCACACAAACTTGTTATTTCACTTATACAGGTCATAGCACTGTAATAGCACATTGTGTATTAGGGCGGTAAGTAAGGTATTACGAACGAAGTATTACCTCTGGTAGTCTCTGTTATTACTTTGACTAATGGCGACTGACGTCATTTCACCATGTATGTATTTTTCACATGTGCAGTACGCTTGGCACCGGAGAGCATGCCAGTGAGCAGTCTGATAGTGATAACAATACCGATCCTCCACCTCAACCTCTAAATTTAAGCAGGTTAGTGTTTTTATTATTATTTTTACTAGTTTACAATCTTTTATTTAACTTGCAATGTATGTACCTATGTACTCGTATGTATGTATGTGAGGCTCAAATCCTGCGAGTTGAATTTGACTCAGTTTCAGTGGTCGAATTGACTTGAAATTTGGTATACTTATGTGAATTGCGTGACAATACAATAATCTGGTAGCTGACATCCTGGTAGTCCGGCCAGGATCGTCTCCGCAGGACGGAATTCTTCAACGGTTAATGGCATCGACTTGAAATTTCGTATGATGTAGTTTAATAGGTAACAATGCTAGTAAAGTCGACAAAAAGTACAGTCAGCAAAAAAAAAAGCTTGAACAGATTTTTTTTTTTACCAAAAACTTATTTCACAGCTACTTACGTTTTTCACTTGTAGTTTTATTTTCGCTCTTGACTGCAACTGCACTGAGACTAGTACCTACTCGTACCTATATTGACACGGCTATTAAAGATGATTTCAGTTTATTATCTTGATCGATGTACACCGCACTTCTGTTATTTCACTTATACAGGTCATAGCACTATAATATCCCATTGTTCATTAAGGGCGATAAGTAAGGTATTACGAACGAAGTATTACCTCTGGTAGTCTCTGTTATTACTTTGACTAATGGCGACTGACGTCATTTCACTATGTATGTATTTTTTACATGTGCAGTACGCTTGGCACCGGAGAGCATGCCAGTGAGCAGTCTGATAGTGATAACAATACCGATCCTCCGCCTCAATTTCAAAATTTTAGCAGGTTGGTGTTTTTATTATTATTTTTACAAGCTTTTACCTTGCAATAGTTGCAATGTATGTACCTATGAATGTATGTGCAGGTAAAATCTTGCGAGTTGAATTTGACCCACTTCTTCCACATTTGGTACGGAAAAGTAGTTTGGATGAAAATGCAAGTACAGTCAGCAAAAAGCTTGTATTAAAAATGTAGTCGCGCGCACAATATGGCACCGAAAATCGAAACGTATTTTTTGCATAGCGTCACCGGCGTTAGAAGTTTTCTGTAGTAGTGTACGCCTCATAATGCAGTATCAAATATTTTTATTTCACCGTATACTCTGATTTAACCTTGCATGGTATAAATATAACGTAACTTTTTTTTCCTTTCAGAAATTTGAGTCCGAGTACTCCGTCCTCGACACCATCATTACAAATTGAACTTGATCATGATAGCAATGAGGAAGTCGTACGTAAAATGACAGGTCGACGAATTTTCAATGTTCAATATTTATTTGAACAAATGAAGGCTGTGGATCATAGTCCATTTAATTGCAGCTTTAAAGATATGGATTTTGTGAAGGAGTCGAGAATCGGATTCCAGTCAACTTTTCTTTTCAAATGCAAAATGTGTGGCAAAAAAGAAGCATTTAATAATGAAAAACTAGAGTCTAAAATTAATAAAAATGTTGTTCAAGCAGTCGTATGTTCGGGTAGTGGCTTTTCCCAATTAGATGAGCTTTGCGCTCATTTAGATATGCCATGTATAGCGGAGAAAACATTTGGGAAAGAGAATTTGTTGCTTGGGGATGTTTAAAAAGATATCTCTTTGAAGAGCATGTTTGAGGCAGGACTCGAAGAAAAACAAATGGCAATTGAAAAAGGAAACGTAGACGCTGATGGCGTTCCCTACATCACAGTAGTAGCGGACGCATCGTGGGAAAAAGATCATATCGTACCAGCAATTATAATTCATTATCCGGGGTAGCGTGCATTATTGGGTATGAAACTAAAAAGGTTCTCTTTTTAGGAATACGGAATTCTTATTGCTCTGTATGCGCTGTTGCAAGTAATAAAAAGATTGAGGTCAAGAAACATAAATGTTTTTAAAAACTGGTCTGGTAGCTCCACAGCAATGGAAGCCGACGTTGTAGTAGAAGTTTTAAATGCAGCATAAATATGCATGGCTTGAAATACACCAAACTTATTGGTGATGGCGATAGCAGTGTCATGAGTGCTTTAAACGAAGCATTGCCATATGGCCACTCCACTGCTATACACAAAATAGAATGCAGTAATCATTTATTACGAAATTATTGCACTAAATTGAGAAATTTGACAAAAAAAACTGAAAATAAACAAGGACCTGTCCCTATTATCATGAGGAAATGCCTAAATGATAACATATTGCGACTACGAAAGGCAATTAAAGGAGCAATAGACTTTTCTTCGAAAATGGAAGGGAAAACTTTTACTGAGAAAGTAAATGAATTAAAAAAGACCTACGAAACGGGCCTTGCCACGTTTTGGTGAGCATGCCAACTGCAAAACATATTTTTGTAATGGCCCGAAACCAGGCGAAGAAAACTTCATAGGCCAAATGAAAGATTGTGGCTTGTGGTATGACATATACACCGCTATAAGTCCTATTTTAAACAATGCCGAAAGTCTCCTTATGGGGCAAACAAACAATATTGTTGAGCAGTTTAATGCACTAATCGCAAAATTATAGGAGGCAAACGAATAAATTACTCCCTTCGTGGATCTTATGAGTCCCGTTGCTACGCAGCTGCTACAAAAAGAAACACCGGGAGTCTTGTAGCAACCATGAGTAAAGTATTAACAAAAAATGAAGAACTGGGGACTTACACGCAGAAGTATGAGAAGAGGCAGGCAGAAAAGGCGAAAAGAAAATCAAGCCAAGACAAAAAATCAAAACGAAGAAAACGTATCGCAGGACCCGATGAACATTACGGTGATATCGAAAAAGAACCAGATATGGAAGTTGAGCACTACGAAAAAAGAAAACAAGCACTCTTAGCAGACTTTTCAAAAAGTAAAATAGAACTTGAAAATATCCAAAAAGATACCGTTGGGCAGGCAACGAACCCTGAATGGATCAAACAACGAAAAATACGCCTTACTGCGTCAGTGTTTGGTCAAATATGTAAGAGAAGAGCTGCCACGTCGTGTAAAAATATTATAAAAACACTCTTATATAGCAATTTTAAAGGTAGCGATGCTACTAGATACGGCAATGAGAATGAGCCCATCGCTTTAAAAGAGACTGAAGCTGCACTAGGAGTGCAAGTATCACCTTGTGGTTATACATCCTCGAGGAACACCAGTATTTAGGCGCGAGTCCCGACGGAGTCATAGACGAAGAAACAATTGTGGAGATCAAATGCCCAGCTTCGGCGGCAAATATGACGCCAACAGAAGCTATTTTAAAGAAAAAAATTACTTTCTGTGTGTTGGACGAAAGTGATCCTCAGAAAATAAAACTGAAGCAAAATCACAACTACTTTTATCAAGTACAAGGTCAGTTAAATATTACAAAAAAAAGATACTGTATCTTCGTGGTGTGGACTCCAAAAGCATATTATTCGAAAAAATCGAAAAGGATACAGGATTCTGGGAGAGCATATTAAATAAATTGAGAAAATTTTACATGGAATGCATACTACCTGAAATTATAGATCCGCGTCTACCTAGAAAGTTACCGATACGAGAGAGTTCTTAAAAATAAGCGAATTTTCATACTTGTATGTATTAAAAAATAAAACACAATATTGTATGACTTTTTTTATTTTATTCAATACACCCAATCTTCAATGTGTCCAATCAAGTTGATGTTGTAGTCTATAGATATTATACTTTTCACTTCTCATGCTCGTAAAGTTCGTTTTTATGCTGAGATTAAGCGACATAAAATGACTTTTTATGCTCTAGTGCATAAAATAAAATCTTTGTCTAAGACCAAGCTAATCAGGTGTCAACCAGCCACAAACAGAAAGTTTTTAACTTTTTTATTTATTTATATAAAACTAAAAATTAACCAAATCAATCAAAATAAATCAATAAAATAAAAAATAGAATTATGTATATAGTAATTCATGAAAAATAAAAGAAACATAGTAAGTGAACCATTGTTTCCACTGTTGCTATTTCCTCGAATTAATCGAAGTAAAAAGCAGTGTAAAACTCGAGCATTAAACCCATTTTTCCCTCGACGTGTCTATCCACCCTCGCCGTACCGGAACGAACGTCTTAAAATCGTAAACGTCGTAAAATGGCTCGTTTTATGCTCTTGTTGTACAATCGACTATTTCACTTCTCATGCTCGTAAAGTGCGTGTTCATGCTGCATCTAGGCAACATACAATAACTTTTTATGCTCTAGTGCATAAAGTAGAATCTTCGTCTAAGGTCAAGGCAATCAAGGTGTGAAACCACAAACAAAAGAGTTTCTACATATTTTTTTATTTTTTTACACCTAAAAATCAATCAAATCGATGAAAATAAATCAATAAAACTAATATAGTAAAGCATGAAAAATAAAAGGTACAAAATAAGTGAACATTTATTTTTACTATTGCTATTTCATTTCTTCGCAAGCGAAGTGAAAAGCAGAGTGTAAAACTCTAGCATTGAGCCCATTTTCCCCTCGACGTTTCTATCCACCCTCGCCGTGGCTCGGGTGGCTATATGAACGTCTCGGGTAAAATTGCTCGTTTTATGCTTTTGTTGTACAATATACTATTTCATCACACTTGCTCGTAAACAGTGTCGTAAGCTGCAGGCTAACTTGGTTGCAGTCCTTAATAAAACCTAAGGGCCTTTTTTTGGCGTTATGAGTTGTTGCGCGTACTAATACTGCTGCGCGCGCAGGTTCTGCACGACTAGCACTGGAGATGTTCTGGAGATGTTCTACTGTTATATTCTACTTAGATACTGCAATAATTTCACCATTGTATGAAGATATTTTACTGCAATATTGTTACTGTGACATGTCTCTAGCTCCGCCTTCCCGCTAGCGCGCTCTTGCTTTCTTTCTAGCGCCCTGTCTTACTCTAGGTGAAACAACAACATTTTAAAGCGTTAGCGCGTGATCTCAACGCGGAGTTGAGCGCTACTTGCTGCGGACTCTTAACAACAAATAAGTAAACACGTGTTTCAGGTTTTTGAAAATTCAACCCCTGAAAGGGGGTAATGTGGTGACAAAGTCAATCGAAAATCAATCGTTGATATTTCAACGCACATACCAAACCACTGGACCTAGAGACTTGAAATTTTGCACATAGATACCTTATACAATGTAGGCATCCACTAAGGAAGGATTTTTGGAAATTCTAACGGTAACGGAAAGAACGGGATTAATATATTCGATTCCGAGTTACCCTATCTCAGTAACTGTAATAACTAGACTTCAAATTAGATTCACAAATAGGTATAACGTAAATTAAAACATCGATTTCAGGATTTTTGGAAATTCCCAAGGGATAAGGAAAAAACGGGATTTATATATTCAGTTTAACTGAATTCTATGAACTATAATTACTAGACTCTTCAAATTTGGCATAGAAGTAGGTGATTATAACAGTAAAAAACTGTTTTAAGGAATTTGGGAAATTCCCACGGGATAAGGAAAAAACGGGACTTATATTCAGTTTAACGGGATCGATTTTTCATTTTACTGGTCCTTGAAAACTGATATTTTGCATATAGGTCCTTGAGGAGTATAGGGGAAGACTACAAAAGGATTTCCCGAAGTTCTGACGGGAACGGGAAAAATGGGACTTTTCGTTTTACTGGTCGCAGAAGGCTGCACTTTTGGCATGTAAGTTGCTTGAGAAGTGAAGAAAACCATTAAGAAATAATTTCCCGAAATTCCCACGGGAAAGGGAAAAAAACAGGATCTTTCATTTTAATGGTCCTAGAAAGCTGAAATTCGGCATGTAGGTTGTTTGGGGATTGTAGAAGAGCGTTAAGAGAGGACTTTCCAAAATTCCAACGGGAACGGGAAAATACGGGATTTTTCGTTTTACTGATCGTAGAAAACTCAAAATTGGCATTTAGGTTCCTTGGGGAGGAGTGTAGGGGAGCACTACAAAAGGATTTCCCGAAATTCTGACGTTAACGGGAAAAACAGGATTTATCGTTAGTATTATTGCAATTTTACATTAAACAGCATTAGTATTATTGTGGAACCATTAAGAGATAATTTGCCGAAATTCTCACGGGAAAGGGAAAAAATGGGACTTCGTTTTACTGGTAGAAAGCTGAAATTTGGCAATGTAGAGGAGCACTGAGAGAGGACTGTCCAAAATTCACACGAGAACAGGGAAAAACGGGATTTTTCTTTTTACTGGTCGTAGATAGCTGAAACTTGGCAAGTGTGTTCCTTGGGGAGTGTAGGGGAGCATTAACAGAGCATTTCCCGAAATTCTTATGGAAACGGGAAAAAACAGGATTTTGCGTTTTACTGGTTGTAGAAAGCTAAAATTTCAAAATTCAAAAGTTTATACTGCACGTACGCTGCAAAAAGCTCTTTAACCGACTTCAAAAAAATGAGGAGGTTATGCATCCCGTTATATATATATATTTATTTATGTTTGTTCCCCGATTTCTCGCTCAATTGTGGACCGATTTTTTAATATTTTTTTATTCGAAATAATATCTACTCCTGAGATAGTCCCATTGTCACCAAATCAGAATCTGATGACGGAATTTCAGGGAAATCGAGGGCAACCCTCAAATTTTGTAGGCACGCATTACGGTTTTTATATAATTATCTCGAGTTATTTAAGTATTTGCGTCTGACAGACGCAACGACTCATGTTGATGAGCTGATGATGGAAGGTTAAACTCCTTAACGGTTAGGAGTTAGAGGAAGTTTCTTTAAACATCATATGCACGTATAGGTAGACCTTTAGTTGTATTCTTTCTGGTTATTCAGGTGAGCTGATGATGGAAGGTATAACTCCTTAACGGTTAGGAGGACACATTAAGTACCTACACCAAACCAATCAACTTATTACGTAACAAAATTTATCCATACCTGTAAAACAGTATACTGTGACAGGACAGGCTGACAGACCTGAATTTGGCACACATGTAGATAAGTTATCATAGGAGTGCACTAAGTAAGGATTTTTTGAAATTCCCATGGGAAAAGGAAATATTTAACATTGTCTGCTTCTTGGTTGTTTGGGGAATCTCTGGAAAAACTGAGCGGATTTAAAAAAAACTATTAGTAAAAGCTTTTTAAAAATCGATACCCGAAATAATAGGAGCCTGTTTCAATTCAATCGCGGACAGTGTGGTTTTCTCTTGAATTCACTTTATCCTGCGGGAACAATCCTATGCCGCGAGGTACGAAGTCGCGGGCAAAAGAAGCACGTGGGTTTTCTAAAATTACACCCCTGACCTAAAGATGTGAAACAGGGGTTTAAAGTTTGACGAATTATGATCATCTAGGTTGATTTTTAAATTCAAAAATTTGCAAATATAATCCTCCGAAAAATCAATTATGATACGAAAATAAAGATCATAGAAAGTAAATGATCTGTGTAACCCCAAATTTAACGCGAGCGAAGCCGCGGGCAACAGCTAGTATATTTATATTATCATGCGATCAGTCGGGGGACTATGAGCAGATGAGTTGCGTGATCGATGGCGTGTAGAGTTGGCTCCCCAGCGAGAGACCGCTCTATCTGTGGCTGAATCTTCATATTAGTTGATCCAGTTCTAGGATTCTGCGCCTCTTAAGACGTCTTATCTGGTCAGGCTCAGTGAGTAACCCTGCCAGCTGGTTAGGGTGGCATTCAATAATTATTATTAAATATACGAAGTGAAATGTGATTAGGTGAAATGCTACAAAAAAAATATGCTTTTTAGGTAAAGAACTAACAAATGCACTGGGGATTGCTTTATGTTTTTAGGGTTCCGTACCTCGAAAGGAAAAAACGGAACCCTTATAGGATCACTTTGTTGTCCGTCCGTCCGTCTGTCAAGACCCTTTTTCTCAGGCACGCGTGGAGGTATCAAGCTGAAATTTATATTGGAGCTGTGAAAAAATCAAACTTCTAAGCCAACGCAATCAAAAGATACAGCCGTTTATGCCGATAATTTTCGAAACTCGCAAGGGAATCAAAACCTACAGGGTATTTCCCGTGAACTCAGAATCTTGAAATTTGGTACGAAGCAACGTCTATAGCACAGATAAAGGAAAAATTGCGAAAACCGTAAATTTTTAGTTACATCATATAATAAAAATATTTATACGGAACCCTCGGCGCGCGAGTCCCACTCGTACTTGGCCGGTTTTTTGACAGTCATAATTGTTCGTTATAGCCTAAATTAAATAAAGATATGTTGACTTTGACCTTGAATTTGAATCTTAGAAGTCAATATTAAGCCACTCCCAGTGGTCAGATTGATGTGAAATTTGCTTAGTACAGTAATAACTAATCTGGTAGCAAAATTTTGGTATCCAGCCAGGATTGTCTCCGCTCCTCAACTGTCAAATAGGATGACAGTGCAAGTACAGTCAGCAAAAAGTTTTGGTTTTGTTAACAATATTTTTTTATAATGTCTTACCCCCTTATTCATAAACGACAATCAAACCTATTTTAGTTAAAATGCCGCTAAAATTCGTTTGTCCTTATCTGTCACTTCGACATTTGTATTTGTTAGAAAGGGACAAAGCATTTGTTAGTTAACATAGGCTTGTTAAGTTTTATGAATAAGGGGGTTAATCTTTCGTGATTTTCACTCATACCTTTTGTGTCTACTCGTGACCACGGCCACTGTAATGTTGCCGAAACGTCGAGGTAAATATTACTCGTGTGTGTTAGCGTGATAAGTGCTGTGCGTGGTATTTTGACTATGAATATTTTTTTAATACAAGCTTTTTGCTGACTGTACGTTTTGTTTTCTGTAATTGCATTGTCATCTAAACTTCATACATTTCTGTACCAAATTTCAAGTTGATGCTATTAAGCATTGAGGAGTTCCATCCTGCGGAGACGATCCTGGCTGGATCACCAGGATGTCAGTATCAGATTATTGTATTGTCACCAGAATTACAAAAGTTGCCTCAAGTCAATCCAACCACTGGAAGTGGGTCAAATTTGACTTGCAAGATTTGACCCATACATACTTTGCAAGTTAAATAAAAGCTTGTAAAGAGAGTTTGAATTCAATTTTTTTTAACAATAACTTATTTCCTTCTCGAAAGGTGGGCAACAGGTAGAAGCTGAGAAGACATCGCCGTCGAAGACGAAGAAGTTAGAAATAGCCAAGCCGAAGAATGAAATTAACATTGTGGAGTTGGAAGAGAGTTCCTCGGAGGATGGTATGTTTTTAAGTATTCCATATTCCTTAATCTGTTTGCATGCTAATGGATCTGGTAAAATATGCCACAGCTCATTCATTAGCGCTATAAGACCGATTTTACCATGTCTAAAGCAAAATAAACTATTTCATTTTTAACCCCTGACGCAAAAAGAGGGGTGTTATAAGTTTGACCGCTTGTGTGTGTGTCTTTGTTTCTGTCTGTGGCACCGTAGCTCTTAAAAGGGTGGACCGATTTAAATGCGGTTTTTAATTTGAAAGCAGGTTTTCTAGCGATGGTTCTTAGATAGGTTTTATCAAAATTGGTTCAGCCGTTTTTAACTTTGAATTGACAAAGTCGGGGGTTTTCCAACTTTTTGTTGGTTAGGTTATATTTCATTTTAAGGGGCTGTTTCACCATCCATTGATTAGTGTTAACTGGCGGTAAGGTGTGATGCCGTCTCTATTTGTTTTGTTCGAATAGACGGAGACGGCATCACATTTAACCGTCGGTTAACGCTAATCAATGGATGGTGAAACAGCCCCTAATAATGCCATCACAACCGATCAGTAGGGGTCATGAAAAATAAAACAGTTAAGAGACTGTGTCTGTGTACAAATTTTCATGAAACCCATATTACCCTCGATGTTATAAGTTTAACGCCAATGTCTGTCTGTCTGTGGCATCGCAGTTCTCAAACGGATAGACCGATTTCGATGCGGTATTTTTCCTTTCCTTGCTTGTTCTTAGCTATGTTTCATTAAATTCGGTTAAGCAGTTTTTGAGACATTGAACTTTTAAATGACAATGTCGGGGATTTTTCTACTTTTCTAACTTGGTTGGGTTATTAATTCTTGATTGTCTTTAAAACAGTAAGTTACAGTAACACAAAAACACACAGTACACACACATACACACAGTGCACAGTAGTAGTAAAGTTAACATATATCAAAAATAACACTATTCTGGTCCTTTTTATCAGATATCCAAGAGGTATCCAAGAACGCGCCGGAAGAGAAGTCGGATGTCACCACGGTGAACATACCGGACGAGGTGGAGGTCATGTCCGCTTCCGCCGGAACCACCTCGGAAATGCGGCACGGGGAGGGGGAGGTGGTCATAAGCGGTGTACCGAAGCCACCCCCACAGAAACTGGTGAGTTAGAGTCATCCCATCCTATTTATACACGTTCCACTGAATGAAAACATCGCGAGGGAACCTGCACAGACGTCTGCGAAGAAAATCAATGGTGTGTGTGATGTTCCCAATTAGCACTGCGCCCGCATGGGAACTACAGCCCAAGCTCTCTCATTCTCAGAGAAGGCCTGTGTCGAGGTGATGATGATGATGCTAAAGGGCTTTTTTTAGCCTAAGTTGATAAGTCTGTTTTGTTCTAGGCAAGACTGAATACAAGCGAGGTGACTATAAAGACCGCAGCAGCAACAACCGAGTCTCTCGTCATCCCTGAAGCTAAGGTATAAACCAAACCGACTAGACCAAACCAAACCAAACCACACCAAACCAAACCAAACCACACCACACATATCAAACCACACCAAATCACACTAAACCAAACCACACCATACCAAACCACACCAAACCAATCCACGTCAAACCAAACCACACACCACCAAACCACACCAAACCAAAGCACACCACACCATACCAAACCACACCTAACCAAACCACTCACTTACAATTTTTTTTTTAGATGTCAACCCCAGCCGCTTCGGACGGCAAGCCTAAGCTAGGGCTTGAAATATTCAGCTTGGACTCTGATGATGACGAAAAGCAAACAACCGGTAAGTTACAGGTACATTCACTAGAGCTGCATGAATCAATTGAATGAGTGAATGGTGTGAAGCACTTAATCTCTTCACCGCCACAAAACAAACGAAGTGATGTACTCGTGACGGTGACGTAAAACCAGCGACAAATCAACATTGGTTTGTTGGTCATTGCCATGTTGGCTGTCACGACTGGATGACTCTGGCGGTGAAGAGGTTGTATTTGGCCAAATGAAACATTTCGTCGCTACTTAAAAAAAAAAACAATTTTTCTGAGTGAACTTTATGAACATTATGTCAAGGTTCAATTTCTGCACGACCTTATTCCACCTGCTTCTTTCTTCCACATGTCGACCAGAAGTAGGCGGGGTCTCCACCCTTACGTTGTCAGTATTCCCAAAATCCGCACAAAGCGTTTTCGCTCTTCCCTCATCAACCGCACAGCAAAGGAGTGGAATTCCCTGCCTGCGACTGTTTCCTGAACACTACAATTTGACCGCTTTCAAGTCCAGGGCGAATGAGCATTTACTAGGCAAGCGTGCTCCATCGTAGGCCTCATCCTCGCTTTCCATCAGGCGTGATTGTGGCCAAACGCGAGCCTATTGGGAGGGTGCGAAGTACTAGGTGGGGGTAATGAAATCTATCGCAGCGCTCATAGTGGCCAAAAGAAGAAATAATCTAGGCTCTGTCGTCTGTCATACTCATATGAATCTGTCATTAACAAAGCAATTTGTATAGACTTTAACTACCTAATTTTAGTAATAGATGTTTGTGTTATGATGCGAGCTTGAATTATTGAACACTGTCCCTGTTTTGTTCTTAATTCCTCTACATCTCGGACACGTCCAGCAACAATTTTCCTTATAAAACGGTTTGTGGTTGACATTTTATATTAAGCAAAACCGGTCTTCAAAATGATACCCATTTGATCTGAAAACGATATTTAATTTATTACTACCGATTTAAGAACAATTATATAATTTTACTATTATCACAGAGTACATATATAACAGAGACACCACCTAGTACAAGCAAATGGTATCACCCTAATACTGGCTATTCAACTGGCTATTTTTCATTCCTTCGATTTTCCAATAGATGGCACCAGTGAGAACATAAATAACACGATACGTATTGCCATCTAGTTAGACACTAAGAATACGGTACACTGACAACAACCAACAAGCTCACCAACTGAGCCTAGACGACTAGAGATACGCATGATGTCTCTGTCTTATTTACGTCATTAGAAGAGAATGGCATGTTTCTCTCAAATAGTTTCGACGAATGTGAGCAAGCGCGGGGCAAGCCCAGCAAGCGCATTCCGGTTATTCGCCATCTAGCGTCACAATTGCAAAACACTACGAAAGCCTCATAGCTGAAATGTAGCCACATGTAGCCTATAGTTTCGTATTCTCAATAAATTATTTTTATGATGTTTCTTATCTTCAAATTAAGGAGTTGAATTAAAGTTGATGTGAAGTTGTGTTTATAAAATATGCTAGTCTTTATTTTAATCTTAATATGTCTACTTAATTCGGCTTATTCACATTTTATAATTTACAAATGTTAATAGTAGTGCCATCTATTGCTGTTTTTTTGTATTAAATATAGCTTGTAGGGATTGGTAGGCCATGCTATTATTCAAAGAAACCAATAAGATAGCTTTATCTTTTCGTTTTACAGTAAAAGTACAACTAAATATGAAGTAAACAAACCCTGACATAACGAAATAAAACACACTTTTTGAATAAAGTTATTTTTCTCAAACATGCTCGGAAATGTATGCGTTAATGTCACGAAATGGAGACATGAAGTTTCTCATTTATGGCTCCCTACCACCTCCCTACATAACTTCTTGGCCTAGGCCATGAAGTATGTATGAAAATCCATTATTGTCCGCTGCTCTAACTTTTTAAATTTGCTTACTAACATTAAACTGACAAAGGAAAAATTACGAACAGCCAATCACCACTACTCTGTAAGCATTTGCGATACTGCGATGCGATGCGATGCGATGGATGGATGGATGGATGGATGGATGGGACGGACGAACGGACGGATGGATGGATGGAAGGAAGGACGGACGGACGGACGGACTGATGGATGGATGGACGGACGAACGGATGGATGGATGGAAGGACGGACGGACGGACGGACGGACGGATGGATGGAAGGAAGGACGGACGGACGGACGGACGGATGGATGAATGGATGGATGGATGGATGGACGGATGGATGGACGGACGGATGGACGGACGGATGGATGGATAATGGAAGGACGGACGGACAGATGGATGGATGGATGGAAGGACGGACGGACGGACGGACAGATGGATGGATGGATGGATGGAAGGACGGACGGACGGACGGACGGATGGATGGATAGATGGAAGGACGGACGGACGGACGGACGGATGGATGGACGGATGGAAGGACGGACGGACGGACGGACGGATGGATGGATGGATGGATGGAAGGACGGACGGACGGACGGATGGATGGATGGAAGGACGGACGGACGGACGGACGGACGGATGGATGGATGGATGGATGGATGGATGGAAGGACGGACGGACGGATGGATGGATGGATGGATGAATGAAATATTTCCTCACATTGTTTGAGAAAAGCACTATACAAACCTCGGCCAGAACAGGGATTGCTGGACTCGTTTTATCCGGCCTCGTCTACGACTCGGCCGTCTACCCCGAACTCGTCCATCAATCCCCTACTTCATGGCCTCTGCAGTAATGTACTATTGTATTATAAATTAATACGTGATAGGTTTGATTTTTGTCACAATGTCGCGATGAAATTTCAAAACGTCATAGCATCAGAGCCAAAAAAGTTGCGGACGCTAGGTGGCGCTGATGTCGTGCACAGAGCCTATATTGTATAAAAAAAATACTAATTTTGAATACGAGATTTTCAAAGCAGTGACGATTTTTTTAATACTAGCTGTGGCCCGCGACTCCATCCGCGGAGGACTCGTTTAACACTATACTTGGTGTGGTTAGGTAATTAACTAAATGTAAACAAACTTCAACTGCCAGATTTGGCACATTCAAGGATTTTAAACATTTTAATTATCTATCATTGTAATACAAACTAGACTAGTGTATTATAATACAGAAATGGAAATGTTTAGATAGTTTAATGGGGGAATTTCAATATGAAAAACACCAATTGACGTTGTTTTGTTTACATTTAGTTAATAACCTAAACGTTTCAAGTATAGCTCCTACTGTTTTTCCCTTAGAACCGAAGCAGCTAACAGCAGTCGAGATAGAGAAGTGCATCAACCGCTGCATCAACGTGCAGTGTACCGGCGCCGGATCGGACACGCGGCCGGCGGGCGCGGCCGCCGTCGCCTATTACGGCGGCCGGCGCGGCGCCGTCTGCCGGCAATGCGACATGGCTGTCACTAGTCGAGGACTGGTCAGTCATCATTTTTTTAACCCCCGACGCAAAAAAAGGGGTGTTATAAGTTTGACGGCTATGTGTGTCTGTCTTTTTGTTGACTGTACCGTCTGTATCTACTTGCATGACATCTAAACTTCATTTCCGCATCAATTTCAAGTCGATGCCATTAACCAGCCAACCAGGTAGCGTTTTTTTTATTTGAAATCAGGTTTACTAAGCGTCGTCGGTGTCGGGGGACCGCTAAGGTTAATACTTTAAAAAATACAACATATGTACTTTAGTTTCCTGTTAACCTTAGCGGTCCCCCGACACCGGCGACGCTTAGTAAATGTGATTTCAAATTAAAAAAAAAACTGCATTCAAATTGGTCCACCCGTTTAAAAGCTACGGTGGTCAATGGTTAATGGCATCGACTTGAAATTTGATGCGGAAATGAAGTTAAGATGTCAATGCAAGTAGATACAGACGGTACAGTCAACAAAAAGTATGGGCAACAAAAGAGTTTTTATTAAAAACTCATTGATTCCAGTGCCGGTGTCCATACAAATCTGCCCGTAGTTTGACTCAAAACTTTCTTTTTCAGAGTCTAATAGAAGGCATCAAAGACTACACCCCTCTGCTCTCCCTCCACATGGGTCAGATTCGAGAGGAGCTGGTCGAGATATCCGACTCAGATTCCGAAGAAGAAATTACCCCCAAGACCACAGAAGAAGGCATAGGAGAGAAGGAGGCAGCGTAAGTATAAGAACAGTTTGGTTCTATACTACAAGCTTATCTTGCAATGTATGTATGTAAATCTTGCAACTTGAATTTGACTCTTCCAGTGATCGTATTGACTTGAAATTTGGTATACTTATGTAAAGGCACAGAGTATATATATAACAGAGACACCACCTAGTACAAGCAAATGGTATTACCCTAATACTGGCTATTCAACTGGCTATTTTTCTTTCCTTCGATTTTCCAATAGATGGCACCAGTGAGAACACAAATAACACGATACGTATTGCCATTTAGTGAGACACTAAGGATACGGTACACTGACAACAACCAACAAGCTCACCAACTGAGCCTAGATGACTAGAGATACGCATGTCTCTGTCTTATTTACGTCATTAGAAGAGAATGGCATGTTTCTCTCAAATAGTTTCGACGAATGTGAGCAAGCGCGGGGCAAGCCCTGCAAGCGCATTCCGGTTATTCGCCATCTAGCGTCACAATTGCAAAACACTACGAAAGCCTCATAGCTGAAATGTAGCCACATGTAGCCTCCTATACTTTCGTATTCTCAATTTATTATTTTTATGGTGTTTCTTATCTTCACATTAAGGAGTTGAATTAAGGTTGATGTGAAGTTGTGTTTATAAATATGCTAGTCTTTATTTTAATCTTAATATTTCTACTTAATTCCGCTTATTCACATTTTATAATTTACAAATGTTAATAGTAGTGCCATCTATTGCTGTTTTTTTGTATTAAATATACCTTGTAGGGATTGGTAGGCCATGGTAAAGGTGACAATATAATAATCTGGTAGTGACATCCTGGTTGTCCGGTCAGGATCGTCTCCGCATGACGGAACTCCTCAGGCGTTAGTGGCATCGACTTGAAATTTGAATCAAGAACAGTCAGCCAAAAAAAAACTTTAATACTGGGGTATAATAAAACTTTAAAACTATAATATTGGATTTGGAATCTTTTTGTGTTTTTTATTTCAATTCCAAATTTTTGTTACTTTTACGGTCATCCCGTAAAACCCATATCGAAAATACAAACTGAAATATAGATGCACAGATTAGGTTAGATGAGAATGCAAGTACAGTCAACACAAAGTACGTCAGCAAAAAAAAAACTGGTTTATGAATGACATTTTTACCAAAATTTATATATTTAGATAATCATGTTGTTTGCAGTTTCCTCGAAGTAGAACTGGCGGCAATGTTTAATAAGACTTGGAAGAAATACAGCATGGACGCGCGACTTAAGGGGGCCGAAAGCGAAATCAATCTAGAAGTCCTGAAACTAGAAGGTGAGTTCAAAAGTTCCAAAACACTTCAAATTTGGTATAGCTCTTATAGCACAGTCTGTGGCATCGTGGCTCTTAAACATATGGACTCATTTCATAACAACTCGCCGCTTGCATCGACTGATTGCCCGCAACTCTCTCGATGTCGTTAGTCCTGGAGGAGGGCCTGCCAACGCTTCGTCTTCCGGTTGTGGCCACTCGAGGAGTTTTCTCCCCCAATGGTTATCTGTTCTTCGAGCGATATGGCCCGCCCATTGCAAAAGAGCTTGTATTCAAATAGTAGATTGTACAACAAGGGCCATTTTACCCGAGACGTTTATATAGCCACCCGAGCCGGTACGGCGAGGGTGGATAGACACGTCGAGAGGAAAATGGGTTTAATGCTCGAGTTTTACACTGCTTTTCACTTCGATTGGGAGGAGATGAAATAGCAACAGTAACACCTTTTATTTTTCATGCATTGCTATATAATTAGATTTTTTTTAGTTTTGTTGATTGATTGTCAGTTTTATTAAAATTAACATTTATTCAAAAAATGTATAAGTAAACATTTTTTTGTTTGTGGCTGTTGACACATGATTGTCTTGGTCTTAAAAGAAGATTTTACTTTATGCACTAGAGCATAAAAAGGCATTTTATGTCGCCTAGATCCAGCATAAATACGAGGTTTACGAGCGTGACAAGTGAAAATCTTTTTATTTTTCATAGAGGAATGCAGCAAAATCAACACGATGCTGAACGAATGTCAAGTAGCAACAGACAAGCTTCGCAACGACTTGTACGATACGTTCTCCGGCGAAACCAACGAGCTGCCCGCCATTATGATATACGACACGCCCTCTAACACGGTAAGATTTTGAACCCATCTTATGGACAAAAATGTACCGTACCTACCCGGCGATAAAGATTGCACGTCATTGAAAACAGACAATTGGCTGCTTACGACGATTCCCGAACACTGGCGGCCGTCCATCAATTATCATATTTATTGAGTGACGTTTTATGTCCAATAAATACTGCACTTTATGAGCTTAATTAGTTTACGTCAAATTAATGACACGTAAACTTCGGATATCTAAAGAGAGCTGTTGCAACTACTAGAAACAGGATAGTTCCCGCTTTTTCCTAAAGATGCCATCGTAAAAATGTAAAATTGGTGGTTCAACAACTCTATATTATATATTTTCATCTAAATGCGCCCGAACGATTGACAAACGTCACATAAGTAGTGTGTCACAACGCTCTACGAAGCCGGAATTAGTCGAGTCTCTTTCCAAAGACTTTTTTTTTTATCGCCGGGTACGGTATATGTGTGCTTTTCTTCTTTCTCAATCCGACGTTCCCTTCAAAAAATATTGCGAATTTGAAAACGCGCCCCGGCTTTGCGCGTGTATAGTTTTTGGGAAATTAAGCTAGAAATGTGGGTAAAGTGCCCTTGATAAGAAACTTTTTTTTTATTGTGACTGTTCGTTTTTTTTTGCCGAATTGTCGGTTGATATCCGCCCATCTCTTTTTTTTTCAGTGGTCGGGCTTGGAAGATGCAATTATTGCTTTCGAAAATAAAGAGGTAAACATTCCGCTTTATTATTTTTGACAAGCCTTAACCCGCGGCTTCGCCCGCATTAGAAATAGCATAATGCCGTCTTAACTGAATTGTTTTACTTCTTACTTAATATTATAAACGCGAAAGTTTGTATGGATGGATGTTTGTTTGGATATATGTTCGTTACTCTTACACACAAAAACTACTGAACGAATTTGAATGAAATTTGGCACACAGGTAAGATTAACATATAGGCTACTTTTTATCCCGATATTCCCACGGGATAGGGATAAAATCTCGAAATAATAACCGCTGTTTAGAATCATGAAATTTGGTATGTAGGTAGCTGGACATTTGAAATAACATATAGGCTACTTTTTATCCCGATATTCCCACGGGATAGGGATAAAATCTCGAAATAACAACCGCTGGGCTTTGAGTCATGACATTTGGGATGTAGGTAGCTGGACGTCTGAAATAACACATAGCTACTTTTTATCCCGATATTTCCACGGGATACGGATAAAATCTTGAAATTTCAACCGCTGGGTTTAGAGTCTTGGAATTTTGGATAGCTGTTCTTAAACTTCCAAAGGGTGCCAACGGGACCCTATTACTGAGACTCCGCTGTCTGTCTGTCCGTCCGTCTGTCTGTCACAGGGCTCTATCTCATGAGCCGTAATAGCTAACTAGACACTCGAAATTTTCACAGATTATGTAATACCGTGGCCGCTATGACAACAAATACTAAAAACAGAATAATACAAATATTTAAGGGGGGCTCCCATACAGCAAACGTGTTTTTTTTTGCCGTTTTTTGCACGACATTATTAACGGTATTTTTTCGCCGGCCGTTGAAACAGAGTATAACTATAACGGCTCAAGAGATAGAGCCCAGTGATAGACCGACAGACAGACAGACAGATGGACAGACAGACAGCGGAGTTTCAGTAATAGGGTTCAATTTTGTCTTTGTACTTCCTCATCGTCGTATCTACCCGGATTGTATACAACAAATCAACACTCTACCGTACTTAACATAGAGATGATTCTAAAGCAATTTAATGGGCCAGATACGATGTTGTGAAAGTAAGCGGTCGATTTTTATATGTTGCATACAGACTCGTCAGAGCAAGCGGCGTTCGTCGATACCCGAGCCGCCGGCGAAAAGACCTGCTATCCCGCTCGGATACGCCCCGCTAGACAGTGACACCAATACAGCGCAAAACGTGAGTCCCTATTAAATACAAATCTGTTCACTCACGAAGGCGCGCCCCTTCGCAGCTAATTATCAATGTGTACGAGTAAACCTCGTACTTACGCGTTGTCTTAGTATCAGTGTGCGTGACTGACGGTACGCTTGCGACTGAGGACGCGTACGGGCTACGCACACATAAACTTGTCGCACGGATACGTTTAAAACTACAATTATAAAATGTGGAGGGGCGCGCCGATTCCGTTTCCGTTAAGTCGGAACTTCCGTTTCGGTTCCGGCTCCGTTACTTTTGAAACGGAAGTTATATCGAATGTCAATGCTTACCGCGGCAACTGGACATGAGCGCACATCAAAAACATACAGAGGGCTAATTATATTGTTGTTATGTAATGACAAGTCATGCCGGGCTTGCACGCTGTATTCCTAGGTTTACAATTTGTACGGATTAGAAAAAAAAAAACTTTTTTTTTTTCAGGAACCGAAGGCGGCCAGTGCTACTGATGTGGCCATGCAAAATGATGATGACGTAAGTTTAGATTGATTTGGTTTTTTTTTATTCGACTGGATGGAAAACGAGCAAGTGGGTCTCCTGATGGTAAGAGATCACCACCGCCCATAAACATCTGCAACACCAGGGGTATTGCAGACGCGTTGCCAACCTATAGGCCTAAGGTAAGATACCTCACGTGCCAGTAATTTCACCGGCTGTCTTACTCTCCACGCCGAAACACAACAGTGCAAGCCCTGCTGCTTCACGGCAGGATTAGCGAGCAAGAAGGATTAGAGAGCGAGTTTTTGGAATCTTTTTCTATTTTTTATTTCAATTCCAAATTTTTGTTACTTTTACGGTCATCCCGTAAAACCCATATCGAAAATACAAACTGAAATATGGAAGCATATCCAATCTTAATTTGATTGCTTAATAACGACATCTCTTGTCCGGGTGAGCGGTTAGCTCTAATGGAGTGCTGAAAGTTTCTCGATGAGGGCTACAGCATAGATGTCGCTAGTGTCGCTGCTTAAGTGACTAAATAAGAAAACAAACAAGCTGAGATATGTAGTGCATAGGAGAAATTCGTGTCTGTACCACTGTCCAGCGGTGGTGTAGCGGTATAGCACGCGGCACGGAATGCCGAGGACCTGGGTTCGATTCCCAGCGCTGGTCTTATTTTTCTGGCTTTTCTATGCATCTTTATTTCAGTTTGTATTTTCGATTTAGATTGACTGTTCATGATTCTTCGAACTACACATGGTCCTTGAAACCGGTCATGGTCCTTCGAACGACACATGTTTCTTTGAACTTACGAATGGGGAATGTATTAAAATTTTAGAAACACTTGAAACTTTTTTTATCAATAGCCTTTTAAACCTAACCTTCCTAATTAACGGAAAAAACTGATTTTTAAGTAGCATCAATTAATTTTAAGAAATTAGACTTTTCTTTACCACCAAATTACGATAGTCCGGTTAGTTACGGGTTGTTCCATAGCTCGGAACAAAAAAGTTTTTTTTTATAATTAATTGATGCTACTTAAAAATCGGATATTTTTTTCTGTTCATTAGATAGGTTATTCCAATCGATAAATAAAAATTTCAAGCGTTTCTAAAATTTTCACCCATTCCCCATTACGCATGGCCCCTCAAACGATTGTTGCAACACTGATGACTTTGTCCTCGAACAACTTATGCCCGTTCGAACAACGCACGGTCCTTCAAACCACACATGATCCTTCGAACCGGACTTGGAACCACACAAGAGCTTTCGAACTGGACTTGGTCCTTAGTCCTTCTAAACACACGTGTTCCTTCAAACCGGACATGGTCCTTCGAACCGAATATTTTCCAGAACTCGGACATATCGGTGGTGAAGCTGTCGGCGGAGGCGGCGCCGGCGGACCTGCCGCTGCCCGGCACGATGACGCGGCCGCCGCTCCGGCCCCAAATGATCGTGTACGCGATGCGGAACGCGTTCGGGTCCTGGTCGCGGGCCCGTATAATGGACGTGCAGCCTAAAGTCAACGTGAGTATGAAAGAATAGTTGATTGTGCAACTAGTGCATAAAATGCGTTATTTTACCCTAGACATTTGTATTCACTCGAGCCGCAGGCGAGGGTTGATAGTTGAGTCGACGGTAAAATGACTGATAATGAAATCCACGATGTTTATTTTTTTGGAAATTCCCATGGGAAAGTAAATCCCGGAATATCAATTCAACTGTTGTTTTTAATGGCTTACGCGTGCGAAGCCGCGAGTAAACACCAGTGTTAACATGTTTAATGACACGTTTAATATCAACAGGGCCAATTCACGATGTGCCGAGTCAAGTTTGAGCATAAAGTGAAGAATCCCACGAAGACGTTGCAAGCGCGCTGCCTCGCTTACGAGCACCCCTCGGACGTCAGGATGACTATCGGTGAGTTTCAGAAGTCTCACAGAGGCTTACAATGTAATACAATAATCGATTTAGAATACCCTAGATACCCCACTAACGCTTAAAATGTGTCTTGCTACAACTTTCTTGCAGGTGGTAGGACCTAGTGCAAGGTCCGCCCGGATTGCTACCACCATCTTGCTCGCTAATCCTGCCGTGAAGCAGCAGTGCTTGCACTGTTGTGTTTCGGCGTGGAGAGTAAGACAGCCGGTGAAATTACTGGCACTTGAGGTATCTCATCTCAGCCCTCTAGGTTGGCAACGCATCTGTAAAACCCCTGGTGTTGCAGATGTTTATGGGCGGTGGTGATCTCTTACCATCAGGAGACCCACTTGCTCGTTTGTCGAATAAAAAAATAAAAAATAAAAAAAACTGCTTAAACGCCTTCTAAGCACAGTTGCGCTGTCAGTGATGCGTGCTTCGTTATCGGATGCAACATGCCGAAGTGCTCCGTAAAACGTGCAAAAATAATACATTAACGACGTTGAAAAAGGATTCCATATCATATTTTCGGTTAATAGTTTTATAATGTAGTTAAATTGTAGCAAAATACGCCTTCAAACTCATCAAAAACGTTATTGTTTTAAATTAATTTCAATAAGTACCTATCTTCATTTATAAAAGCCGTCAATTTGTTACGATTGTTACGCGGCGTAAACTGAATTCGACTCAATAGGGATTGACTCAAGGTATAGTATTGTTTAAAATAATCTTGCCTACGACCGAAAGCGCGATGGTCTTATTTTGTAATGTTATAACCGCCAATCGCGCGCACTCGAAATTACACCTTAAAAAAGCGGTACGGTAACTAGACAGGTGCACAGTAAAATGAGAACGGCCGAAGTATATTAAGATTTTTTAAGGTAAGCCAGAGCGATCTCTTCCAGGCAACCTTTACAATTGTCAGAAGTAAGGAGTAGATTTTAGCAAGTAGTGCAACTTACCGATTAGAGCAAGAATACATAAAACTAAGCAAAAAAAGCTTAAATAAGTTTTTATGAAAATAGTAGATTGTACAACAAGAGCATAAAACGAGCCATTTTATCCAAGACGTTCACATAACCACCAAAGCCGGTATCGCGAGGGTGGATAGATACGTCGAGGGGGAAATGGGTTTAATGCTCGAGTTTTACACTCTGCTTTTAACTTAGATTGCGAGGAAATGAGATAGCAACAGTGGAAACAATTGTTCACTTTCTTTGTACCTTTTATTTTTCATGCATTATTTTAGTTTTATTGATTTATTTTGATTTTTAGTTTTATATAAATTAAAAAATATGTAGAAACTTTTTTGTTTGTGGCTGTTGACACCTGATTCCCTTGGTCTTAGACGAAAGTTTTACTTTATGCACTAGAGCATAAAAAGTCATTTTATGTCGCCTAGATCCAGCATAAACACGAACTTTACGAGCATGGGAAGTGAAAATTTCATTTTTGATACAAGCTCTTTTGCTGACTTTGATAAGCACAGTCTGCAAAAAAGCTTGTAATTAAAATGTTTTTTTTACCAAAAACTTATTTCCGAACCGGTGGTAGATTTTTGACATTCATAAATGTTTGTTATAATCTAAATTGAGTAAAGATACTTTGACTGATGTTTTTTCAACTGTTTATTTTGTTCTTTATCTTAGGTACCAGGCTGATTGCTCTATTCAAGGACAACGACAACAAAAGGGAGTCCTACTATTCCGGCATAGTGGCGGAAATACCGAACCCCGTCAACAATTACCGGTCAGTTCATAATATACTATTATTTACTCGCGGCTTCGCACGTTTAAATCATCATTTCCGGCAGTCGAATTGCAATTCAGAGGTTTACAGAATAAGGAATATGCATGGAACACAAATTATCTCTTAAGAGCGTTTATACATGCTGAGCTGGCAACGTTGCATTTTTGTTAGTTTTTCTCGATTATTCCATAAAAACAGGATGAAAATTAAAAATGTGGTCTGATAGAACTCGCTCTTAAATGGGTCGATCAACATTTTCTTGTTGCTATAGTTATGTCTCCTGGGTCACTCTTTAAACCGTAAGATTATAGGAATAAAATTTCACTTATGTGGTAGTTTTAAACCCCTTCTATAATTGGTCATAAGCATGTTAGTGTAATGTGACACAACATTTCTTCTATTAAATTGTACTGCTTTTGTCCCTTCACTAACGGGACAGAATAACAACAAGATATAGTTTCCACTCAATTATAATTTAACTTGAAATAAATTCGGAGAATAAAACGAAGAACACAAAAATAATCTCAGTCTCTTTTTAACTGTTGATTGACTCTTTTAATTTTTTTTTACCATAACTTTGTTATCGATTTTTTTTTTATATTTTGTTTATTTTCCAGATATCTTGTGTTCTTTGACGATGGATACGCCCAGTACGTGCAACACTCGGCCACCCGGCTCGTGTGTGAGTGCGCGCCGCTTGTATGGGACGAGGTAGGACGGCCAAGCGCAAGTCGGACGATCCTTAAAGCCCAAAGGCGGCGGATCCCTGCTTTTGCCTACTTGTTTTTATTTTTTTTAATTCTTTATTAGGTACATCCGTTCTCGAGGCAATTCGTGAGAGAGTATCTATGCTCGTATCCTGAACGACCAATGGTGAGAGTGCACGCCGGCCAGAGCATCAGGACTGAATACAATGGTGAGGAGCAACTAGATACCGCATTTCACTTAGACTTAGATTAGACTAATGTTTACCCGCGACTTCGCTCTCGTAAATCATTAGATAGAGCAATTTAATTGAAATTTCGGGAAGTTACATAATTCCCGTGGCTATTTCCGAAAATTACATCGTGGATTTCATGGACATTTCAATAAAAAGGACCATGCCAAATTTCATGACTCTAAGCCCAGCGGTTGTTAATTAGAGATTTTATCCCTATCCCGTGGGAATATCGGGATAAAATATAGGTTATATGTTATTCGAGACGTCCTTACTTACACACCAAATTTCATCCAAATCCGTCCAGACGTTTTAGGGCCAATCAACTTTTTTACCGACACTAATCTGTCCGCGACATTTTTCAAACAATTGCAGGTTTTGTAATGTAATGCCATCCTGCGTAAGTTCAACCTATTAAACCGTGAAATATCTTGTTGGAAGTACGATTTTTGGTAACGCAGGAGACGCCCAAAGTGTCGGTAAAATAGTTGATTGGTCCTTTAGCGTGAAGGACTAACAAACATACACACACACACATACAAACTTTCTCATTTATAATATTAGAAGGATAAATAAATGTCTTTCGCAGGCAAATGGTGGGACTCCAAGGTGCTACAAGTGGATGCGTCGCTGGTGCAAGTGCACTTTGACAAAGAGAACAGGACGGAGTGGATATACCGGGGGTCTACCCGTCTCGCTCCGTTATACTGGGAGCTGCAGGCTGCCGAGAGGCAGCGGGCCAGGCCGTTGCCGAGGGCGCAGCCTGGGAGGAGGGTGAGTGTACTGACACATAACAAGCCGGGTGATAGTAATATAAGATTGGTTTTTTGGAATCTTTTTGTATTTTTTATTTCAATTCCAAATTTTTACTTTTACGGTCATCCCGTAAAACCTAAATTGAAAATACAAACTGAAATAAAGATGCACAGAAAAAACAGAAAAATAAGACCATCACTGGGAATCGAACCCAGGTCCTCGCAGGTTGACCATCAGTGGTGTAGCGGTATAGCACGCGGTACGGATTACCGAGGACCTGGGTTCGATTCCCAGTGATGGTCTTATTTTTCTGTTTTTTCTATGCATCTTTATTTCAGTTTGTATTTTCGATAGTAATATAGTCAAAAGAAAAAACCTAACCATAAAAATTTCATTTTCAATAGGTTCAAGCTTTTATTGCTAACTGTACCTACAATCCGTGAGCTCTTAGAAAAACCTTCGCACACGAAGGGTTCCGTACCATTATATAGCCGCTTTATAACACACGTTGGCATGATAACTTAGACGATCGAATGAGACGAATGTAACGATCTAAAATGCGAAAACTTGACGTGAGCTCACTAAACTTGCAAAATAAATGTCAGCCAAAATTAAATAACGCGCATGCGCACTTTAGCACAGGACACAGTTAGGACTCAGGGACACAGTTTCCATTTTTATGACGCAGTTACAATTCCTGACTTATTATTTATACGTAGATGGTAGTAAGTATATCAAACTTTCAAGGAAAACTATAGCGGCTAATAACACCATTAGACTTTAGCAATAAACGGCAAAAAATTCAACCAACTCTGACGAAACTGAAAATATAACAAAACAATAAGGCCGTGCATGAATTTCGTCACTGACCCACTGATGGTTGACGTTTGTCCGCAGTTCAACATGCCGTACGTGGAATACACGCGTTCGGACGAGACCGCGCCGCCCGCCGTTGCTCCCAGCCCCGCCCAGATAGAGGTCAGTATCATTAATAGACCAAGAGCCAGCGACAGCCAGACCCTAGTTATTGTATTAGAGCTGAAAGGTTTTTTATACATGGTACCATCAGCCAAATATGTGGTCTACCACCCTAAAGCTGATAATCGTTTGCATGTCATAAAACAATAATGCCAATAGACGTGTCTGTCAACTTGAAAGTTCGACTTTAGCGACATATTCATTTGATAGGAACTTGTTTAAAAATTGGTAGACCACTTATTTGGCTGATGGTACTAACCCGTGAGGTGTCGGGTTAGAATAACACCTCTCCATTTCTTCCGTGGATGTCGTAAGAGGCGACTGAGGATAGGTTAAGGTATACCGTAGGCGACAGGCTAGCAACCTGTCACTATTGTACCGTTTTTGTCAAACTTAAAACCTAAAATTGCTAAAAGTGGCTCAACGTTTCGTGTGCTCTGCCTACCCCATTTAGGTATACAGGCGTGATGTTTGTGTGAGTATTAAAGCAGCGATTGCCCCAGAGATGTGCGAAGATGTGTTCCGAGGAATATGTCTATCATTAACCAATAGAAACTCTTCATTTACCTCGGCTCGTTCCGTGTAGCTGTTTCCACCAGAGATGTGCTGTGCGAGGATGTGTAAAAGAAGCGTTCCTATTGGTTGGAAAAACATCCCTTGCAACACATCCTCGCACATTATTGGTGTGCTAAAACAGGTAAGAATGAAAAGGCCAGTGTCTTATTAACCCTTAATTTGAGAGGCGATTTAGCGACCGCATGCATTGATTTGGAAATTCTACCTTATTCATTTACAGCCTTATTCATAAAAAGTTAGAGCCTCCTTGAAGGCTCCTTGAAGGCCGATGCTAAAAAACATGATTCATAAACGTCTGTTAGCGCTAATCAGTCGATCAAGGCTCTGCTAAAGTTAGAGGACCGTAGACCCTCCTTTATCTCTCTGCTAAGTGACAAAATGGCCGCCACAAGTTTGAACAGCTGACTTTGACTAGAGCAAAAAACCATAGGTACCGAAGATATTTATAGTGAAGGCAGGGCTACGCAGATTAAAAAAAAACAGGAAAAATTATTTTCAGGAATTTGTATTTAAAAATCCTCTAAATTAGCAACAATAAATTAACAATAAATATGAAAAAAAAATAAAGATGATTAACATAATTATGGCTTTTTGCACAACATAAACATGCGGATCGGAAATGGCGGGAAAACAAACATCTCGCTTTTTATTTTTTTCCTGGTAATTTGCTGTCACTGCTGTCAATTTTTTTTTTTAATTATCGATTAGGCCATTTTTTGTCTTTGATTTGTCAAGGTGGCCAACATAACGCGTCTAATCCGTCTATCAGCAGCTCAACAACTAGCAGACTGCTAGCAAGTGTTTATGAATCATACTTCTTGACAACCGTCTAACAAGCTTAATCAGTCTGCTAAGTAACAGACCGATCAAACCTCAATTAAGGATTTTTTATGAATAAGGCTGTTAGTAATTAGTTGCAATATTCATTGTAATTATTGAAAATACTACTAGCTTTAAAAACATCCTTTGCTAGGTATGTATTCGATAGCTGCTTTTGATTCTGTGATAGTGTGTTCCAATAAATTGGGCCTTATAATGGGTTAGTGGACCAAGAGCCAGAGACAGCCATACCTAAGTATGTATGTATGTATGTAAACTCTTTATTGTACAAAATAAGTAAACAAATACAGATGACAAACAATGAAATATATGTACAAAGGCGAACTTATTCCTTTAAGAGTTCTCTACCAGTCAACTTTTGAGTGGATGAGAGGAGCATTTACTAAGTAATTGTATGAAAGCTGCAAGTTTTTTTATATATGGTACTTACACAAGTAGGAACAAAGAGGTCAGTATTTTATTAATTGAATGTTAGTAAACGCAGGTAAGAACGATACCCAACTATGGAATTTAAGTATTGGAAGCTATGTACACTTTATACTTAGGAGTGACGTCACTGGCTCCCACTCTCGAACCACCTTTTGTAATTTATTTTGTTTGATTGCAAATAAACCCTCGACTTTGTCACTTCAAAGTTCAATATCTCAAAAACGACAGAACTATCTAATAACCATCGCTAGAAAACCTGCTTTCAAATAAAAAAACAGCATTCAAATCGGTCCACCCGTTTATGAGCTACGGTGCCACAGACACACACAGCGGTCAAACTTATAACACCCCTGTTTTTGCGTAGGGGGTTAAAAAGGAAAAATACTAGTTCCATATTTTCTGATATTCTAATTCATAGACTGAATAGTTTTTTTTTTAAGTAGGCACCTTGTCCTGTGATATTTTATTATTATTATTATTTAAATTATCAGGCAGGCAGTTGAAAGCAACCGATATGTGTATCTAGCTCTAGCTGTTCCTTGATCTAGTATTAAGTATTCATTTTATAATCAATACTATCTTCAATATATGACAACAGCAAGACATCCGGCGGCAGCGAGCGGTGGCCAAGAAGTCAACGGCCGCGGCGCCCCCCCCGCCGCCCGCGCCCTCGCCGCCCGACGGCATCGCCAGCCGCGTCGTCGTGAGTACCCATACACACACCAAGCACACACACACACACAAAGAGAGAGAGAGAGACTCTTACTCTTAAACACTCATAACATTAATACGCACGCACACAAACACAAAATGTTAATACGCACACTCATAACACTAATACGCACACAAACACACGCAAATACACTCATAACACTAATAAACACACAAACACTCATAATACGCATACACCCAGACAGGCACATATATTTGTTTCCCTCCCTCTTCAGGATCAGTGGGGTCGGACTGTAGTTCCCACGCCGGTACAGTGCGGATCGGGATTCACACATCAACACAACATATATCAAAAATTTCGTATAATACTATGATGTTCACTCAATAAATACAATAATGCACATGTAATATGTTCCAGTTCTACACCCCCAAGAACGCCATTAAGCCGCATAAGATGGTGCCCCACACTTGCGGTGCTCGCTGCCGGCGGACGGACGTCCTAGCTTTGAAGGATCTCAGGACGTACAATCCGCTGACTAAACCGCTACTTAGCGGCTGGGAGAGGTACGTAAAGGCTCCGTTTACACCAGAGATGTGCGAGGAATCTGTTTTTCATGAACCAATAGAAACGCCAAAAGCTCGTCTGACTGTGCATAGAGGGGTGCTCACAGATATAGATTACACTAGATTACGCAAATGCATCTACTTCGCGTGTCCGAACCCCGACCAAACGTCGGGGTTGGCCCCATACAAAGACTGGCCGCTAACTGACTAATCATGACTAGTGACTGACTCGAGCCAGACGGCGCGGGCGGGCGGCGCATTTGAATCGATTTTGCGCGGACATCGGGGAATTCACATCGCTAATTCGCTCTTGAGACGTCACAGTAGATATAAAATAGTGACACGGTTGGTTTTCATACAGATTGAGGTGTTTGCGTTATCTAGTGTAATCTATATCTGTGGGGGTGCTGGTACCAACACTCGTGTATGGAAGTAAAAGTTGGGTGTGGCAGGAAAGGCATCAGAGTAGAATAAATGCGGTAGAAATGAGAGCGTTAAGAAGTATGTTAGGTGTGAAATTGAGTGACAGAATTAGAAATAGTGCGATAAGGGAACGCTGTGGTGTAAATGAAGGTTGAGAAAAGGATGCTTGGATGGTGTTGGCAATTCTCGCCCTGAGAACTGCCGGTGGGTTGTTTTGAACTGATGTGCGTGCGCTGCGCACCCTGCTTCGCTTACGTTAATACTTAGACCAAACCGCTGGCCTCGCGGGTTCGATGGGCAGACCGCGCCTTGGTCGTCGCTGATTGATGATGATGCCGATGTGAAGTCAGACCCTCTCCCGAGCCCCTGGGATCGGTCTGGACAGCTGCCGCCTCCTGTAGCCAGCTGCCGCCGGTGTCTTGTGAAGGGTTGAGGTTATGACGAAGAAATTAAACGGCTATTACGTTCACCACTATATTTTCGCGTTACTGACACCGTACAAATGCTTATTTCTATAAATATGATTGAGATGACCTTAGATTAAATGACACAAAATTGACACTGAGAGCTCCGCTCTGACCCCGAGACCATTATTGACGTCCAACGTCTCTCAGTGATTTTGAATGACTGCCCGGTCGAATGAGTGACCGGTCCATTGACATACATAGGCTGTCAAAAACAATAAAAATGATTTAAGGGTCCATCACACATTCCTGTAAAGTGACTTCTACACGACCCGACCTACTATGTTACGTTTTGCGTAAACAGATGGTTTGGGCATGTTGAGAGAATGAATGAAAACAGATTGACTAAGCAGATCTATAAGACGAGCGTGAATGGGAACGTTGGGAGAGGAAGGCCTAGACGAACGTACCACGATCAAATCGGGGACGTTCTGAAGAAAGGTCGGGTCAGGAGTACTCTAAACCGACGTGCATGCATGAAAAGATTGATGAATGTAGAGGAAGCGAGAGTTGTATGCCAGGATCGTAGCAAGTGGAAGGATGTAGTCTCTGCCTACCCCGTTGGGAAAGAGGCGTGATTTTATGTATGTATACGGCTCAGCTGTTTCCAACAGAGATGTGCTGTGCGATGATAGGTAAATGAAGCGTTTCTATTGGTTCATGACAAACACATTCATCGCAACACATCCTTGGACATCTCTGGTGGAAATGAAACCTAAAATCTGGTCAGACATTTTTGAGATATCGTGTCGAAGGCGACAGCTCTAGTTTCCTCCAATTATACTCATACCATGGCCTACCAACTCCTACAAGCTATTTTTAATACTAAAAAACAGCAATAGATGGCACTACCATTAATATTTGTAAATTATAAAATGTGAATAAGCCGAATTAAGTAGAAATATTGAGATTAAAATAAAGACTAGCATATTTTATAAACACAACTTCACATCAACCTTAATTCAACTCCTTAACTTGAAGATAAAAAAACACATAAATTGAGAATACGAAAGTATAGGCTACATGTGGCTGCATTTCAGCTATGAGGTTTTCGTAGTGTTTTGCAATTGTGACGCTAGATGGCGAATAACCGGAATGCGCTTGCTGGGCTTGCCCCGCGCTTGCACACATTCATCGAAACTATTTGAGAGAAACATGCCATTTTCTTCTAACGACGTAAATAAGACATAGACATCATGCGTATTTCTACTCGTCTAGGCTCAGTTGGTGAGCTTGTTGGTTGTTGTCAGTGTACCGTATTCTTACTGGGTCACTAGATGGCAATACGTATAGTGTTGTGTTCTCACTGGTGCCATCTATTGGAAAATCGAAGGAAAGAAAAATAGCCAGTTGAATAGCCAGTATTAGGGTGATACCATTTGCTTTTACAGTCACCAGCACCAATATCTGACACAACAAGCGTGCATAAACATCTGATACGACTCTATTTCTAGGGACGGAAGGACGTGTCAGATATTTTTGCACGCTCCGCTGTGGCAGATACTAATGCTGGTGACTGTACTAAGTGGTGTCTCTGTTATATTATCTACTTTGTGCTCATACTAATACTATTCTGTTTTCATTGTACCTACAGACAAATAGTGAAGTTCAAATGGTCAAGATCTGTTATGTACCGCGCGCCCTGCGGCCGCCGGCTGCGAAATTACGAAGAACTGCATCGCTACCTGCAAGTGACCGGGAGCGATATGCCCGTCGATCTGTTCGACTTTGGCGCCAACACGCACTGCCTCGCCGAGTTTGTGCTTACAAAGTGCCGAATAAGCAAGAAGGTTCAAATAAGTTTCTAGTTGGTAGCGTTAGTATCACAGCTTGGTACTAGATGGCGCTAAGTGCAACGACGGGTAGCGATATTGCGTCGCCGACTTGATGCTAGTATGGTGACGTAATAGTGAGCTTGCTACTAGATCCCGCTACCTGCAGATGTGTTCGCTGTTCGACTTTGGACCTATTACGCACTGCCTCGCCGAGTTGTGCTTACCAAATGCCGGATCAGCAAAAAGGTAAGGAAATAAGTTGCAAGTTCTTACAGCGTGATACTAGATGGCGCTGCAGATCTATTCGACTTTTGCCCCAACACGCACTGCCTCGCCGAGTTTGTGCTTACGATGTGCCGGATCAGCAAGGTGACGTAATATGGTTACCAGTTAGTACTGCAGCTTGATACTAGATGGCGCTAAATGCAGATGGATATTTTCGACACACAATACACACACACACGCTATCCTTCGTGCTTACCAAGCCTAGCGAAAAAGCGGCACGGCCGTACGTGCCGACAGATCGTCTCAAAACCCTTTAACTACCAGCACTTGCTAGTAGATGGCGCTAGTGTGTAGTAACACCATCTCTGTAACAGGACTTGTCACACGGCAAAGAGAACGTCCCCGTGCCGTGCGTGAACTACTACGACGACTCGCTGCCGGAGTTCTGTTCGTACAACACCGAGCGCACGCCCACAGCTGGGGTGCCGCTCAACTTGGACCCTGAGTTCCTGTGCGGGTGCGACTGTACGGACGACTGTGCTGTAAGTATCTACCCGCCCCGCAACATCATAATGTCGCGTATGAATTCGTCACTAGAGGCGCTAGTGTAGCGTGAGGTCTCCGAAATGTCAAATCTCATAGTTTTGGGTGAGCTACGCGGGTTTATTTATAATTAGAATAATTTTATGAATATTTTGCAATATCTGAAATTAATTATGGCAAATATGCGTTCCGGTGCAATGAATGTCTGTGTTTTGAGACAGTTTTGTCTTTCGGAAACCTTTGTCCTTCCTTTTTCCGAACAAAACGGGACTATGCAACACTGTGGCATGCTCGATATTTTTTATGGTACGGTTTTAAGGTGTATTTAATGTGATTTAATCTAAACTTTTTTTCCACGCCCGTAATAACAGACTTTGAAAGCCATACTTAAAAACCTCACGCAACAGTGCGCCATCTAGTGAGACAAAAAACTATATCCCTCACTGTCGAAGTGGCGCAGGCTGCATTTATATTCGCCTTAAGTAGACACAGTTGTCACTAAATTGTTCATTACTGTTTATTATAATGGATGCTATTTTAATTTTATTTCGATGAGTATTATTTAAATTATTTAAATGTTTTTAAGTAAGTACCCACTTTTAAGAATCTGAATATTTACACGCCGCGATAGCGACAGAATACCACTTACTGTTATAATATCTACTCTGCCTACCATGTTCTTGGTGAATAAAAAAATTGTTTGTTTGTGTGTTCAATATGGCCTCGGCGAAAAAAAATGGCGGGGGAATTAAAAAAGAAATTGTATTGTAACAATGTTGTGCATGTATCAAATGAAAGCTTAAATTAGCACATTCTAAATATAGACTGTTTATAATAATTTTAAGCTATCATTTCACAAAATATCAACAAAATTAAAAAAAAATTGTGATCTAGAATTTGTTTAGTTACTTAAAGTTCAACAGTCGGAACCCATCACCGAGAGTTTTACAGCTGATTACGACTTTGAATGGGTCCCAACCACAAAACACAGATAGTCCCAACTGTTAGACTTAAGGCTACCCGAGGTTTTCATCGAGTTTTGAATCGTATCTCCTACTTTTGCACTACAGATAGAATTATAACTCAAACGGCTATCGGTTCTCCAATCTTTTATCTCCATTTTTGTCTACCGGATTTTGAAAAAAAACTAATACTTAATTTTGTATGATTTTTTTAAACATTGTCTGAAAAAACACTTATTTCGTATCTCTATTGACGTGAAAGATCTAACATATACGAAATCTACATATTTGGGTTCGTCTTTGACGTCTCTAAAAACTGGTCGAGGGTTTTCCAATTTTTTTAGGGTTTTCCAAACCAGTTTTTTTGGCCTAAAATTGTTCAACTTTGATGCCAAATATCTCGAAAACAATGAACTTTGAAGTAAATATGGGATACTATATTGCTTAAAGCCGTTGTTGTTAATAATATAATAAGCTAAAAATCATAAAAACTAACCCCCTTATTCATAAAACTTAACAAGCCTATGTTAACTAACAAATGCTTTGTCCCTTTCTAACAATACAAATGTCGAAGTGACAGATAAGGACAAACGAATTTTAGCGGCATTTTAACTAAAATTTTGATTGTCGTTTATGAATAAGGGGGTAAGGAATTCAGATCGAAGGTCATTGGAGCATGGGATCCCCTTAAACTAAACAGATTCTAGACTTATTTTCTGTTTTTTCTTTTTAAATTGCTACAATACATTTCCTTGCAACAAACATTCCGTCGTTGTTTATTATTTTAGTCCGACGAGGTCCTAAATAAAACTAATCAAATCGAATTGTTCCCAGGACAAATCTAAATGCGCCTGCTGGAAGATGACTCTAGAGGGGGCGCGGACTATAGGCCTTGACTCAGACGAGGTCGGCTACGTGTACAAGCGGCTGCCGGACCCGCTGCCTTCCGGCATTTATGAATGCAACTCCAGGTAAAGTGTCTTTATCGACATATCAGCTATTGGCTGGGTGCGCAGTACTAGGTGGGGGTAATGAAATCTATCGCTGCGCTCATAGTGGCCAAAAGTAGAAATAATGTAGGCTCTGACATCTGTCATACGCATATGAATCTGTGATTAACAAAGCAATTTGTATCGACTTTAACCATCTAATTTTAGTAATAGATGTTTGTGTTATGATGCGAGTTTGAATTATTGAACACTGTCCCTGTTTTGTTCTTAATTCCTCTACATCTCGGACATGTCCAGCAACAATTTTCCTTATGAAACGGTTTGTGGTTGAAATTTTATATTGAGTGCTATTCACAAAACCGGTCGTCAAAATAATACGTATTTTGATCTGAAAACGGGATTTTTCTATATTACATATTTCCAGTGCATTCTTTTTAAAGTTCACTATCCACTTATGTAGGAAAAATTACCTCTTTACATCTACAGATGTAAGAGCGTGCGTATTCGTAAAGTGAGACTTCACCATTATTAGGAACATTATCATCGTCACTCTAATTTCTATACATTTTTATACAAAAATATTAATCGAAGTTTAATAAAAGTCTTATCCATCTTATGCTTTTGTCACCGTATTGCATTCATCATCCGCCCTTTAATCATCATCATCTTATCAGCCGTAGGACGTCCACTCTTGGACATAGACCTCCAGTTGCTTCGGCTGCAATATTGCCGAAACGGTGACGGTACATAATGAAGCAAAATGTTGCTATATAGGTTTTTTTCTGGCTGTCTTCTCAATTAAAGTAAGATTTTGTACAAGCTTTTCTTTAGCTTGCCCTGTTTATTTATTTGTTTGGGTCAAATCTTGGAAGCCAAATTTGACCCACTTCCAGCGGTCCGATTGACTTTAAATTTGGCATACTTATGTCAATTTGGTGACAATACAATAATCTGGTAGTGACATCTTGGTGGTCCTGCCAGGATCGTCTCCGCAGGAGGGAACTCCTCAATGGTTAATAGTAACGACTTGAAATTTGGTACGGATATGCAGTTTAGATGACAATGCCAGTACAGTCAACACAAAGTGCAGTCAGCAAAGAAAGCTTGTATTAAAAATATGTTTTTAACAAAAACGTACAGTTTTTTTTATGTTACTTGTTTCAGGTGTAAATGCCGACAGACATGTTTAAATCGCGTCGCTCAGCATCCGTTGCAGCTCAAACTTCAGGTCAGTTGTAGTGATAGGCTAGTTTAAAAAAAAACTAATTAGTCCATTAGTTGCGTTATCAGATTTTGGACACGCAGGTACTAAATAACATAACCTAACCAACAAAACGTTGGGAAACCCTTGACTTTGTCACTTCAAAGTTCAATATCACAAAAGCAGCTGAACCGATTTTGATAAAACATGTCTAAGAGCTAGCTCTAGAAAACCTGCTTTCAATTAAAAAAAAACCGCATTCAAATCGGTCCACCCGTTTAAGAGCTACGGTGCCACAGTCAGACACACATAGCATATTAAGTGACGTTTTATATCAAATAAATACGGCACCTTTATGGACTTAATTAGTTTACGCCAAATTAATGACATGTAAACTTCGAATATCTATAGAGAGCTGTTGCAACTACTAGAAAAAGGATAGTTCCCACTTTTTCCTATAGATGCCATTGTAAAATTTAAAGTTTTGGGGGGTTTCAACAACTCTATTTTAATCTAAATGCGTCCGTACTCTATTGCACCTGTACAACGATTGACAAACGTCACATTAGTGTGTCACAACGCTCTACAAGTCTCTTTCCAAAGACCGATGTGCAATCTTTTTGGCCGGGTACTGTAATTGTTGTGTTTCAGGTGTTCAAAACGTTGAACCGTGGCTGGGGCATCCGAGCTCTGAACGACATACCCAAAGGCGCGTTCCTGTGCGTGTACGCAGGGAATCTGCTCACAGACGCCACGGCTAACCTGGTACGTGGACGAGCGAAGCGAGAGCTTCAACGAACAAATTGGAGTTTATTGCCTATAGATTGTTTAACAAGTGTTGATTAATATGCAAACAATTATTTTGCTCACCCGCGACTACGATAGCTACGTCTATGCAACAAATGTGTGTTCATGCAGCTCCGCCTTTACGCTGTAAGCGAATAATCTGGTAGCGAAATTCTGGTGGTCCGGCCAGGATCGTCTCCTCAAAACGGAACTAACGTTTCATGACATTGACTTTAAACTATGTAATCTTGCATCTCATGTGTAATCTTGCAAATCGTATTTCACCCACTTCTAGTGATCAAATTGACTTGAAATTTGGTACGGATATGTAGTTTGAATGGCAATGCAAGAACGATCAGTGAAAAGTACAGTTACCAATAGAAGCTTGTATGTTTTTAACAAAAACTTATGTTTTACAGGATGGTTTGAATGAAGGAGACGAATATTTAGCAGAATTGGACTACATAGAAGTAGTCGAGCAAATGAAAGAAGGTTTCGAGGAGGACGTCCCCGATGCTGACAAAAAGTTGGATAAGGTATGAACTGTGTAGCATTGACCTAGTTTTTTATTTATATTGGGAAACTAACAGCTTAAAATAATACAGTTATATATAATAGTACATTGTGTCTTAAGGGCGATAAACAAGGAATTACGAACGAGAGTCTATTAGAAGCCCGAAGTCAGACTGAGGGCTTCAATGAGTCGATGTTCGTAATTCTAGTACCGCCCGTGCGACATACAATGTTTTTCATCACATTTGCGAGTAAAATTGTATATTTGTAAAAGAAAAACTAATATTTTTTCAAAAATTGCCGATACCGCTGACTGCGCTCTTGGCAGCGCCAGCTCCGCGCCGCTGATCTCTTCTCTAGCATTTATTCACAACCTTGCCATTAAAGGACAGCGGTGACCAGGACGATGACTCGGCCACCACATCATCGTCTGAAGAGGAAGAGGATCCGAGGAAGAACGCTGATGATGATGACTTCAGGCCGACGCTGCCGCTCGCGCACGCGCCCACTGACTTCAGGTGAGTCCGTCTGAACAAGGATCTGCACCTGCTGATTTATTTATTAACCAATGACAATTTACAGCATTACAGTTCATATTTCACTGTAAATTACAAAACAGGAAAGTCATGAAAATCAAAAATCAATTATGAAAATCCTACTAATAGTGTGAAAGTTTGTGAGTGAGTGAGTATGTTTGTTACTTCTTCACGCTGAAACGGCTTTACGGATTTGGATGAAATTTGGCAAAAAGTTAGTTTATAATCTAGATCAAAACATAGGCTACTTTTTATCCCGATGTTCCCACGGGATAGGGATAAAATCTCGAAATTACAACCGCTGGGTTTAGAGTCATGAAATTTGGGTGTTTTAATTTAATGCCAATGAAAACCACGATGTAATTTTAGGGAATTCCCACGAGAATTTAATAAAATCCCAGAATTTCAATTCAACTGCTGTATTTACGCGTTTTAGGGCCTGTTTCGCCACTTGTCGACTAACTTTAAGTGACGGATATCAGTGATGGCGTCTCTGTTTGTTTTGTACGAATAAACAAAGACGGCATTACTTTTATCTGACACTTAAAGTTAGTCGAAAGGTGGTGAAACGGGCCCTTAATGATTTACGCGTGCGAAGCCGCGAGTAAGCGCTAGTAATCACATATATGGAATGGAAGCGGCCTTCCAACCGAAGAACTGGCCTATTACCAACAGTAGACGTCCTAAGACTGATATGATGATTAAGATTGGTTTTTTGGAATCTTTTTGTATTTTTTATTTCAATTCCAAATTTTTACTTTTACGGTCATCCCGTAAAACCTAAATAAAAATACAAAAGATTCCAAAAAACCAATCTTAATTTGATTACTTAGTCCGGGTGAGCGGTTAGTTCCAATGGAGTGCCGAAAAAGTTTCTCGATGAGGGCTACGGTATAGATGTCGCTAGCGTCACTGCTTAAGTGGCTAAATAAGAAACAAACAAGCTGAGATATGAGGTGCATAGGGGAAATTCGTGTCGGTACCGTTGACCATCAGTGGTGTAGCGGTATAGCACGCGGTACGGAATACCGAGGACCTGGGTTCGATTCCCAGTGCTGGTCTTATTTTTCTGGTTTTTCTGTGCATCTATATTTCAGTTTGTATTTTCAATTTTGATATGATGATGTTTTGTAATCTTTGCAGCAAACGTCTGCGCAAGCGCGAGAAGAAGAAGAAGGAAGAGAAAGAAAAGAAGCAGAAGGAACGGGACCTCAACTCGGAAGACAACTGCATCACCATCAGTGATGATGAGGAACGTGAGTTGTTCTTTACTAGCCTTCAAAAAAAGCAGATGTCTAAGTAGCAACTGGTTTAAAAAGCAACTGGGCTGAGTAGCGTCTGGTCTAAAAAGCAGCTGTCTAAGTAGCAACTGGTTTAAAAAGCAACTGGCCTAAGTAGCGTCTGGTCTAAAAAGCAGCTGTCTAAGTAGCAACTGGTTTAAAAAAGCAACTGACCTAAGCAGCATCTGGTCTAAAAAGCAGATGTCTAAGTAGCAACTGGTTTAAAAAGCAACTGGCCGAAGTAGCATCTGGTTTAAAAAGCAGCTGTCTAAGTAGCAACTGGTTTAAAAAAGCAACTGGCCTAAGTAGCATCTGGTCTAAAAAGCAGAAGCAACTGGTTCTAATCTGTTTTTGTCGAAAACTTGAAAAAACCCAGGTTGGATCAAAAAAAGGCGAGTGGCGTGTGTGATACGATATGAGCGTAGCCAAAACAAAAACAAATTTATAAAAATAAAAAGACATTCGGCCAGTTTGATTTCCGAATATGATATTTTTGCGATTTGTTGCAGTGCGAGAACCAGCCAGATTCGCGGCACAGGCTGGCATGGGAGACAAAGGATTCGTGTCTAAATACAAGTATGTACAGATATCCTACTATACAGTGTTATTCTTGGTTTCCGTTAACTTCGATAGACAGCTCAGTTCATTGATAGAAACTACTTTACAATTGATTGATTTGGCCAAAAAGTTGATTACCAGGTAGTTCCTATCATGAAATCGTTTAGTTGACCGGATAGCCCTGTGGTTAGAGACCTGATTACAAATGTTAAGGTCCTGGGTTTGCTTGAAATTTGGTACGGATGTGTAGTTTGCTTGATAATGCACAGCCAGCAAAAAAACCTTTTAATAAAAAACCTTTTTTAGGGTTCCGGAGCCAAAATGGCAAAAACGGAACCCTTATAGTTTCGCCATGTCTGTCTGTCTGTCTGTCCGTCCGTCCGCGGCTTTGCTCAGGGACTATCAATGCTAGAAAGCTGTAATTTTGCACAGATATATATGTTAACTATGCCGACAAAATGGTACAAAAAAAATTTTTGTAGGGTACCTCCCATAGACGTAAAGTGGGGGTGATTTTTTTTCTCATCCAACCCTATAGTGTGGGGTATTGTTGGATAGGTCTTTGAAACCCATTAGGGTTTGCTAAAACGATTTTTCTATTCAGTGATTTGTTTGCGAAATATTCAACTTTAAAGTGCAAATTTTATTTAAAATCGAGCGTCCCCCCCCCCCCCCTCTAAAATCTTAAACCGGTGGGTGGAAAAATTTGAAATAATTCAGGATGGTAGTAAGTATATCTAACTTTCAAGGAAAACTATAACGGTTAAGTTTGCTTGAGAATTATTAGTAGTTTAAGGGGCTGTTTCACCATTCATTGATTAGTGTTAACTGGCGGTTAGGTGTGATGCCGTCTCTATTTGTTTTGTTCGAATAGACGGAGGCGGCATGACATTTAACCGTCGGTTAACGCTAATCAATGGATGGTGAAACAGCCCCTAAAAGTAAATAGCAGCCTAAGGTATAAAATATAATTAACTATGGAAGATTTAATTTTTTCGTAATGTCTACGGAACCCTATTTCGGGCGTGTCCGATATGCTCTTGGCCGGTTTTCTTTTACAAAACTATTATATATTTTACTTTCCAGGTCGGTCCGGGCTCATTTCGGTAAAGACGAGGCGTGCTATATCATGGACGCTAAGGTTCAAGGCAACATTGGCCGATATCTCAACGTAAGTTACCACAGTACATTAGGATCGGAGGCCATATTGGCTAACACCAGAGCACTCGCGATTGTATTCAGGGCCAATCAACTATTTTACCGACACTTTGGGCGTCGCCTGCGTTACCAAAACTGTCTCTGGCGTTACCAAAACATCGTACTTCCAACAAGATATTTCACGGTTTAAAAGGTTGAGCTTTTACGTAGGATGGCATGGATTCATGTACACCATCTATTAAATTACAGAAAAAACATGTTTACTTACAAAAATCTGCAATTGTTTGAAAAATGTCGCGGACAGATTAGTGTCGGTAAAAAAGTTGATTGGCCCTTCACCATCCCTTTCTACACTCGTACTATAGCGTGTGATAGAAAGAAATGGTGAAAACGATTGTCATTCTGAGTGCGTTAGACAATAAGGCTTCGGATTTGCTTGACAACAATGATATTTCATAGTATAGATATGTTGCGTTCCTAGTAAACTGTGTTTGCAAAACGTTCCCGCTGCATACAGATAGCTATAAAACTACATTATGGTCTCGTGATTCACTAATGAATGACGAACAAAGATACGGTGAGCGCGAGGGTAAAAGAGATAGCTATCTTTAAGCCATTGCGCTTCGAGTGAGATGACACTGATGACAGGGACATAGATTAAGAATTGTAACCGAAATCAGACAGAACGGATATTGGAAAGGAGGTAGAAAACTGACAGAAATAAAATAGATTGTATTTGTGTTAAACTAAACAATGTTTTAGTTTTGTATATACATTTATTTTACATACATTATGTTTTACACAAGTCACAATTTCGAGCAGAAATGTATTTGTTACATTTTTCACAATAGTTATTTATGATACAAGTGCGGAAAGTAGGCAATTCCCAACGAGTGGCGGAGAACTTGAAACACGAGCGAAGCGAGTGTTTTGAGCCGGCACGATTTGGGAATTTCCTACTTTTGACACGTATATCATACAACGTTTTTACAGTGCATTAAGCGAGGAAAAAAATCGAGGCAGTGACTACATCATTTATTTGCCATACTCCTTTTACTACAGTAGCAGGCAGTAGATATACATACCGATATGCACGCCAAACCAAAATCGTTGACGTATACACTTTAATTAACCAACTTTCATAACAATCATTGACTCAGAAGATTAGAACAGCTACAGCTACTAATGATAGGTAAAGGAGACTTTGTTTTAGTATCGTGATTTTTATGATTAATTATTAGCCCTTTTTGCTTGACATTTTCCACACTTATATTGGCTAGCCCTTATCTCCTGCACGCTCCTATAATGCTAAATATCAGTGCAACCCGTGAATAAATCCGTGTAATACTTAATTATTATCAAGTATATGTATTATGTATCAAATCTACCAGCTGTTAACAAAAAGTTACCGTAAATCTGAGATTTTTTAGCTTTGGAACTGTAAATTAATCAAAACTGGTTCACTAATTCTAATATATAAAAGCAAATAAATAAGAATAGACATACCGGTAGATGTTATAATATCCATGTGTGTAGAAGTAGATTATTCTATCAATTTAAGATGTTTATTAACTTAGTTATGTATATTATAGTTCACGTATTTTGTTCAGCATTGAGTTTGTCACTGACAATATGTGCTTCGTGAAGGACGTAAGGCGGCGTAAAGTCAGATATAAATTCATCATTTAAACTCTTCATTTTAATTTACTCATCAAAAATTAATTCACCGGACTGAACTTATGGACATTACTTTGGCGGGGTTTCATGACAGGCGCGAACGGGTAACCATGATTGGTTCGTGCTACGTCGTGCGCGCGCACTGAAAGCCCATTGGTTAACTTTCGAGTGCGCGCGCTTGACGTCGCACGGTCCGAATTGGACTCAAGAATTTATTTCCTTTTTTCATAACTTTAGACGGAATTAAAATACGAGTTTACATGAAAAAAAAAAATTAACGTTCTCTTTTCTGTCGCGATTAATCTGTATTATCTTATCAGTAAATATTCAGTTGGTTGCATCAAACGTTTTCTTATTTGTTCAAAGCCTGACTATAACGACTCTTTAGACTTATTTTTTTAACGATAGTTTGGACATAATTTGGCAATTTAAAAAGTTACTTTACCGCACAAGTGCGGTAAGTAAAATCCATACAACTTTACTGCACACTTGTGGATGCGTGCAGTGTCGCCCCTTCTATGCTTCCATAAATGTCATACATATATACCTGGGGTGCTAATGGTACACAGCAATAATAAGGCGACAAATATAGCTGAAGTGTGTAAGGACGAGTTCTTATTTTGGCTTCACAAGATATGTGATAACAGTGATTCCCAACGCGGTGTGGCTGTGCCACATTCTTATCACAAGCTAGGCCTAAGATAGCATGCTTAGCTTACGGTCGATTTACTCCGGTCTAGGCACAGCGCTATGCCCGGGTGCCTCAATGCTTAGGCAGAGAGATCCTGGGCCTACCAGTGATCTTCTGACCTATCCCGACCGATCAATAGGCTCCTGGCCGGTTCAGTTTGCCTTTGATCTGGCCTGGCACCCGCCGGACGTGGGGGCTTTGCCCCCACGAGGACCTCCACCATCCCCATAGTCCTGACCTCGGTTGCTCCATCATCTTTACGACCGTCAATGCTGGGCAAAAGATACTTGCTCCATGTCTAGTTTATGCGCTCCGCTGTCTATGACATTACCAAGTGTACATTGTACTCTAGCGCTTACTGGACCCATGTACGGAATCTACCCTGTATTAAATTGCGGACATCCTTACACACTCCATAATCATGGCAATTAATATTACATAGCAAAACACTCACCTGAGGTTACAGCCGAGTTTCAGGAAGGAACTGACCTCTATACTGGGCACCAGCTTAGTTCTTTTCCCTCGTTTGTTCATTGTATCGCCATTACACTATACGGTAGTGCCAACACACAAAATTAGACCAATAAGGAAAAGCAATGTGACCACATTATAAATGTATTACACATACTAGGGCTGTGACACTTACCGAGTTTTATATGGCAAATCGCGCTGTGCGCGACACTCCCAAGGGCAAAGGACTTTCACTCTAGTATGGTTAGCAGGTGCCGTGTCCACTCCAGAATTTTCTCTCTGGCTCTTACAGCCGCGGCACGTCTTTCTTTGCCTGCAACAAAGTCTTGTCCATGGATATCCAAAGAACCCGCCATTTCCATGGGGGTTCCGTCATCCATCGCCGATGCACTTTCTTCAACCTCTGGTTCTGCTAATTCCACAGGGTCCACAGTTTCTGATTCTTGAGGCGTTGGTCGTGATGATGTCACCGAATCATGTGCTGACTCGTTGAAGGCTGTTTCCTGGTCCTTATTCCTTACATTTTCTGAAGTATCATCATCAGGTATGGGATCGCTTTCGACCTCTAGCGGATACAGATGTCCTATGGAACGTGTCAAAATGGAGCCGTCCACTTTGACCTCCGCTACTCTGCATTTGCCGTCGGTACTTTCCCTCATATCCACAATTTTGCCAACTTTCCAATTAATTCTGTTTTTACTTTCGGCTTTGATTTGTACTAGATCCCCGATTTCTGGTGCTCTGTGTGATATTACTCTGGGTTGCTTGGGCTCAGACCGGAATCTCTCTCTTAGACTTACAAGATATTGTCCTATGAATATGTGTTTTATTTCTTCCAGGATCTTGAGTCCTCTTTTCCAACTAGTGATCAGGTCTGTTTTTGCCTTTGTGCCTACTGTTGGCAGTTCTGCACGTGACGTTTCAGTTGTAAGGCAAGTACCTAGACTTAAAAAATCAGCTGGTCGTAATATGTGTTCGACGTCAGGTCCTATTTTCGTAAGTGGTCTCGAGTTCACCACGGCTTCTACTTCCTTCATTATTGTATGGAGTTGGCTGTCATTAATCAAGTGTTTGTCGAGCGTCCGTTTAAGGCAGTGCTTTACTAAAGCCACAAGACGTTCATAAAACCCGCCATGCCATGGAGCTAGTTGTGGTATGAATTTCCATGAAATTTTGTTCTTGACACAATATGGCTTCTCTATTATTTCACTTGTTAATTTGAAGTAGGTAGCATTATCCGAGTATATCTTCTTGGGAGTATTTCTACTTGCTGAAAATCGTCTAATTGCCAGAAGACATTCTTCTGCAGTTAGGTCGTTGACGACTTCTAAATGAATTGCTCTTACTGTCAGGCATGTGAATAACGCAATCCACCTTTTGGCCTTTCCGTTTGGGGAACTGACAAACAGTGGACCAAAGTAATCAACCCCAGTATAAGAAAATGGAGTTGTATACGTCACTCTTTCCGCTGGTAGAGCCGGTGTTGGTGGTAATTTGTAAGGCCCACCTCCATGTTTGATACACACTGAACACCTTCGAATAACTTTCTGTACTTGAGCCTTGCCTTGCGGTATCCAGTATTTCTTTCTTATTATGCTGAGTGTATGGGGAGCTCCAACGTGATAATTACTTTCATGGGTTTCTTTAATTACATTGTTTGTAAATTCTGATTCTTTGGGTAGGAGGATTGGGTACTTCATTTCATAACTCCATGATGTGTTTGCCATTCGTCCTCGTGATCTCAACAGACCATTCTCATCCATAAATAGATCTAAGTTCCTTGTCAGGTGTGTTTTCTTTCCTGATAATTCCTCGGGAAAGTGTTCTCTTTGAATCCTTTTTATCTCATCCATGGTTTCATCTATTGAGGCCATGTCCATATCTTGAGATGTTGACTCTAGTTCGTCAAGCTCCATTATTTGATCTGAGAATTGGGCCGTGTCAGATATCTCTTTCATGCCCAATGGATCTTCACCTGGATTCTGATCCGGGTCCTCCCCAACTGAGAGAACAGTGTTATGATGGTTCTCGTAATATCGAGATTCAGGCCACTTTGTTTCATCATATTGAAGAAATTCGGGTCCGTTGAACCACAGCTCCCTTTTTTCTTGCCAAGTTTCGGGTCTAGTTGCTACGTCGGCTGGGTTGACCTTCGTGTGAATATAATACATTTTCGCTTCTGGTACATTTCCTTTAATTTCTTTGACTCTGTTGGTCACAAATGGAGGCAGAAGTTTATTAGACCGCATCCATCCGAGAATGACTAGACTATCTGTCCACAGGTACTCTCTTCTGATTGGTAAGTCTATGTTTGTTCTTATATATTTAACTAACCTGCTTGTGATTAGAAACCCAAGTAATTCCTGCCTCGGGATATTAATATTTTCTTTGTCTTTGTTCTGTGTAACATGAGACTTTCCCATTACAAATGATATGGATGTTCCCTGTGGACCTGACATTCTGATGAATACTACTGAAGCAAAGGCAGATTTTGATGCGTCAGCAAATCCGTGAAGCTCATACTCAGTGTCAGAATCGGATGTTAATTTTCCAAGTTGTCTTGGGACTTCCACTTTAATAGAAGCTTTCCAGTTCTCAAGAATACCTTTCAGGGTTTGTAGAACTTCAGCAGGTAACACGGTATCCCATTTAAATTTTTGATTGCATATGTCTTGAAATAAAAGTTTCATGGGTAAGATCAGTGGACATACAAACCCACAAGGGTCATATATCCTTGCCAGTGTTCGAAGAAGTTTTCGTTTCGTATCAACTGGAGAAACTGGATTCAAATGATCCTCTGTTATATTTAGGGTTAATGTATCTCTGTTTACATTCCACAACAACCCAAGAACTTTAACTTCATTTGTTTGATTTGCTTGAAGTTGCTTCGGGATGGAGTCCATGAGTTCTTGATTATTTGAGACCCAGTCTCTAATGTTCATTGACATCTGTTGAAAGGCCATTCTAGTTTTATTGTAGATGTCTTGTGCTTCTTGTATTGAATCAGCTCCAATAACTAAATTATCAACATAGCACTTCTCGGCTATTGATTTTATTTGCTCATCTTTAGATTGGTTCATATGGTGTTTAATGGTAGCTGTAAGAAGGAAAGGACTTGCTATTACCCCAAAGGGAACTCTGCAGAATCGAAGACATATTAAATTATCATCTCTAAGTTCTTGATTAATATCCTTTAACCATAGGAAGCGTGTGACGTCTCGGTCTTCTTCTTGCAACCCCACTTGCAGGAAGGCCTTTTCCACATCTGCTGTCATGGCTATACTCTTAGTCCTGAATTTAATCAAAAGAGAAGTTAGGCTCTCTAGCATGTATGGTCCACTGTAGAGACATTCGTTAAGACTCCTGTTTCCTGATGTCTTGGCTGAAGCGTCGTACACAATTCTGCCCTTCTTTCCTACTTGTTTAACCATATGGTGTGGGAGGTAGTGAATTGGATGATCAGGTTCAGTGTCGGTTTGTGACTCTACTACTTCTATGATACCCAACTTTAGTTGTTCCTTCAGAATTTCGTTGTACTCATTTAGTGACTCTTTATCTAATCTCCTCATAAGTGATTTTAATCTTCCCATAGCCAATCCAAAGTTAGATACTAACTCTGGTGGGTGTTGAATCCATGGCCACTTTACCTCATATCTATCCTGTTGATATTGTACAGAGGCGTTGAACTGGTGTACTGCTTCTTCCTGCCGGGTGGTCTTTGGAGAGTCTGTTATACCCAAGTTTTCTAATGACCATAAAAATTTAATATCCACATATCTTAATGGCAAATCTGGCTCGGAAAAGTATGGACAACCTTGCGTATGACACTGGCAATATGTAGTTACAGACAGTACCTCATCATTGTTTTCAATGTAAACATTACCAGAAAGAATGTATCCAAAATCTGTATCGATTAGGTACAAATTATTGGAGATCTCAATTTTATCATTACGCATGAATGAACAGTAGAAATCATTTCCGATGAGCAAATCAATCTTTTCACCAACTGAGTCATCATCTGCATGTACATCAACTTGGGAACAATCAAGTTTTGCTATTGGTACTCTATCTGTGATATGTGGTACAATGTTTACTTGTATAGTGCTTCTAATGCCACGTTTGGTAAGTATTGTCACTGTAGTGCAAGGACTAGTTGTTTCTTGAGGAGACGGGGATCCGAAAGTGTAAATGACTAGCTGATCCATAGATATTATTGGTAAGCCAAGAGCATCAGCCAGTTCTTTAGTTATATAGCTTCGTTGACTGCCGCTATCCAAAAGAATTCTCCCATCCGTGAGTTTATTATCGACTTGAGGATTTTGTAACTGCACCACCGCCGTCTGTAAAAAGGTAAGTCCGTGAGTCATATTACATATCATTTCTGGAATTTTCATCTTTCTCTCATCTTCCTCACCTTTCACCTTAAGGCAGAGCCACTGGACATGCCCCTTCTCTCCGCAGCGGAAGCAAGTTACATTTTTTCGGCATTCCTCCGTTTTGTGGTTTTTTCCTAGACAATTGAGGCAGCGCCCATTAAGTTGAGTCTTGCGTGCTTCCACTGTACTGAACTTTCTGCAATCTTTGCTTGCATGGTTACTCAATCCACAAAAAATACACGAGCGTCTGGATTTTTTAGCTGCTGGGGCAGTTGATACAGGTTCTAGTTTTCGCTTTCGATCAGGTCTCCGTTGAGTGTGCTGGAACCGTTTAAAATTTCCCTTTTGGGTCCTGATGTGAAGTGCTTCTGCTGTGGCCACAACAGGTCCAGCCTTCAACAATGATGCATCCGTGTCAGTGATCATGGAAGATGACTTTTCCATCGCTGTTATTATCTTGTTAAGGTTCTTCCTTATTGCTGTCAGTGTAGTACCCTCGGTGGCCTCGGATAGGTGGTGTTCATGCACCACTTTGTCGGGAAATTTTCTTAAAACCATAGCACGGAAGTAGTTTCCATTCACTGGCTCTCCTAAATTTTCCAGGATTCTTAAATGCCTCTCAATTTCATTTAGTGTGCTCCTACAACTTGTACTGTTGTACTCGGCTCGTTGTAGATTATTCAATTGTGTGTAGTGTGCATCTATCAGCGCATCCTTCGATCCGAAACGATTTTTAAGTGTATCAATTGCAATTATATAGTTGTTGTCGGTCACACCTAAACCTGATACAGACTCCTTAGCTAGCCCGCTGAGACTCCCCAGTAAATATGCCATTTTTTCTGAGTCTGCAATGTTTCTTTCATGGATGCTAGCTCTGAATCTGTCCCAGAACTCAGTCCACTTTAAACAGTCTCCACTGTAGGATGGTAGTTCAAGCTTTGGCAGTCTTGTTGTAGCAGAGGCACCTCCTTTCTCTTCTATGGCATGTTGTACGGAGCTCAGTGAATCTTCAATCTCAGAACATAAGCTTTCTGCCTGTAACTGGATCGCCAGAGCTGGACTTACTATATCCAGTTTTGGAGTTGGTAGCTTCATAGTATATTCTTTTATTTCTACATCCAACTTATTTACCAAATCCAATAACTGTTTCACTAATCTTTTAGCCCTATCATATTCCATCTGGTTGCTTTCATATTCATGTTTTGCTGAAGCTATGAGTGTCTCTAGGCTAAGTTTTCTCAACTCTACCCGTTTTTCCAGAATTTCTTCCATTTTGTTGTGCTTGATCTTCTTTTGGGTGCTGTAAATGCGTAATTGTCATCACTTAATAGAGATATTTAAACATGGGCAGACACAGATCTCTGTTACAAAAGCTTACTTTGTTTTAGCATAATTGATTCTTATTAGATTTGCTTTATTATTACATATTTACTAATGCATTTGACATAATGTAACTTCAAGAGATTGTCCACACTAACCTGTGGCACCCATGTAAAAATTACATTCATTTTCTCATCTTGTTATTCATTTACTTAATTACGAGTATTCACACCCATTTTTAATTTAAATATTTTACAGACATGGGACAAGTTAGTAAGGACTATCTTTACTTTATTTACATAATAAATCGAGTAACGAGTTGCTTTAAGATTACGCGGTATTGATGGATTAAGTTAGATAGCAACGTTCGGTTTACAAATTATAATTTTACTTACTTGTATTGGTTTTCTTTGAAAATTACCAAAGTAAAGTAATACGGGAATAATGGCGGCTACCATAAAGGCGCCAAGTTATTATAACTACTTGTCTTGTTTTTAGTACAATTTCTTTCGCTTCTTCGACTAGAACAATACAAATAACGATGCATCAACAATATAATAAGTCGAACGACAACCAAATAAGTCTCAACAAAGCGTTCTTTTGAATTAAGTATGTTTTGTTTGCTACTATAAGGTAGGTACTTTTCTCAACTTATCGAAATACCAAGACATGCCTCACTTACCATTGGATGTCCATGTAAGAATTACCGGAAAACACTTAACTATCACTGTTCTTAGCAAATTTCGTGCTCACTCACAATACACAAGCCTGAAACGCAGTTTTCTTACGATATTTTCACACAAACTTTAAACTACTCGCCATCGAATTCGATATCAATACAGATAAAAGATAACATCGTCGTTCGTTGCCATTGCCATGCCACAGAGCAAGGAATTATTGTTCAGTACGGTCTGGTACAATATACCAACATAACAACCATGCCAAGAGATCATATTTATTTGTTAGTTTTAATTCTTAAATTATATTGATATTATAATTTCGCTTAATATTAAGTAAATATCTGACATACAAATACTTAATTTTATAATTTACCAATAACTTATTACTAAAAAGGTAAAATAAAACGATAACGGATGTTGACACCTCTCCTCTCAAAGGTACAACACTAAAACCATAGACAACGATATTATTCTTTTTAATAGGACATAAGGCAAAGGAACCTGACCCACGCAGCCCTTTTGGATACGAAAGTACCTTTCGATGGACACGAAAGAAAGGAAAATAATAACAATAACTGATAAGGACCTTCATACAATGTTAATAAGAAAAAATTACCTTCAATGTTATCATTAGTCATATATAATAGCAATTTGCTGTCAACGTATAGGATACGGATATTAGCGATGTTGCCAACATTCTTTGCTTCGCATAAGAGAATAAAAGAGGGTTGACAAAGAAATAACCAGAACTAATCCGGCTATTCTATATCAAAGATCCCAGCATTCTCCACCATTTTGTCGCCCCTTCTATGCTTCCATAAATGTCATACATATATACCTGGGGTGCTAATGGTACACAGCAATAATAAGGCGACAAATATAGCTGAAGTGTGTAAGGACGAGTTCTTATTTCGGCTTCACAAGATATGTGATAACAGTGATTCCCAACGCGGTGTGGCTGTGCCACATTCTTATCACAAGCTAGGCCTAAGATAGCATGCTTAGCTTACGGTCGATTTACTCCGGTCTAGGCACAGCGCTATGCCCGGGTGCCTCAATGCTTAGGCAGAGAGATCCTGGGCCTACCAGTGATCTTCTGACCTATCCCGACCGATCAATAGGCTCCTGGCCGGTTCAGTTTGCCTTTGATCTGGCCTGGCACCCGCCGGACGTGGGGGCTTTGCCCCCACGAGGACCTCCACCATCCCCATAGTCCTGACCTCGGTTGCTCCATCATCTTTACGACCGTCAATGCTGGGCAAAAGATACTTGCTCCATGTCTAGTTTATGCGCTCCGCTGTCTATGACATTACCAAGTGTACATTGTACTCTAGCGCTTACTGGACCCATGTACGGAATCTACCCTGTATTAAATTGCGGACATCCTTACACACTCCATAATCATGGCAATTAATATTACATAGCAAAACACTCACCTGAGGTTACAGCCGAGTTTCAGGAAGGAACTGACCTCTATACTGGGGCACCAGCTTAGTTCTTTTCCCTCGTTTGTTCATTGTATCGCCATTACACTATACGGTAGTGCCAACACACAAAATTAGACCAATAAGGAAAAGCAATGTGACCACATTATAAATGTATTACACATACTAGGGCTGTGACACTTACCCGAGTTTTATT